>NC_084802.1:45386606-45476606 GCF_963169125.1 Humulus lupulus | reverse complement strand
ACCTATGCTCAGGTTGTGGACAAGGCCTTTACAGCTGAGGGGAACGAGGACCAGATTTGGAGAGAGAGCGTTGTTAGGCGCGATGCCAGGAGGACAGTGCCTCCTTTTATTGGATCCAGTCGGGGTAGTGGCTCCAGTGAACAGAAGAGGAAGGCCCCAGATTCATTTATTCATCCTAGTTCGGATAGGAGGGCACGTGGTGCTTTTAGTGGCCGTTAGGGAGGAGGTGACAACTGGAGGATCTTTCCAGTGTGTCCTCGATGCAGACGACAACACCAGGGTGAGTGTAGGATTAGGGCATGTGTTTGTCTATTGGAGTGCCAATCATCTGAAGAAGGACTGCCCACAAGCCAGGAAGGAGGAGCCGAAGCAGGGTGACAGTCTCGCTCCTGCCAAAGTGTTTGCTTTGACTCAGACTGAGGCAGAGGCTAGCCCCTCAGTTGTGACAGGTCAGATTTCTAGTGCTGGTTCTTCTTATACTGCATTGTTTGATTCGGGAGCTACCCACTCATTTGTGTCTGCTAGAGTGATAGATCAACTGTGTAGACCTAGTGCTTTTTATGCTAGGGGTTTTCAGACTTTGTTGTCAACTGGGGAACTGGTAGTCTCTAGGAGATGGATTAGAGCTTTACCAGTAGAGGTAGATGGTAGGGAGTTGTTTGCTGATCTGATTGAGCCTTGGATGGATGACTTCGATATGATCCTAGGGATGGATTGACTATCGAAGTATGAGGCGAAGATTGACTGCAAGTGCAGGATGGTGACTTTTGAACCAGAAGGAGAGGTACCCTTTGTATTTGTGGGAACAGTTAGTGGACCGCGACTACCTATGCTTTCAGCACTGAAGGCTAGAGACCTGATGCAGGGAGGTTGCATAGGATTCCTAGCGAATGTTGTGGATACCACTAAGGTTGTGACGGTTGGACCGAGGGAGACCAGATTGGTATGTGAGTTTCCAGATTTGTTTCCAGCAGATCTGTCAGGGTTGCCGCCACAGCAGGAGATTGATTTTGTTATAGAGTTGGTACCAGGGGCGGAGCCAGTATCTAGGACACCTTACAGAATGGCTCTGGCAGAGTTGAAGGAGTTGAGGATTCAGTTGCAGGAGTTACTAGATTTGGGGTTCATCAGACCGAGTTTCTCGCCATGGGGTGCTCCAGTGTTGTTTGTCAAGAAGAATGATGGATCTCTTAGGATGTGTATTGACTACAGGGAGCTGAACAAGTTGACTATTAAGAATAAGTATCCACTACCTAGGATCGACGATTTGTTTGACCAGCTACAGGGAAGGACAGTGTTTTCCAAGATTGATCTCCGGTCAGGTTACCATCAGTTAAGGATCAAGGAAGAGGACATACCAAAGACCATTTTTTGCACAAGGTATGGACACTATGAATTCCTGGTTATGTCCTTTGGATTAACCAATGCCCCAGCAGCTTTTATGGACATGATGAATAGGGTTTTCAAGGACTATTTAGATAAGTTCGTGATTGTGTTCATCGACGACATTCTGGTGTACTCTCAGTCAAAGACAGAGCATGAGCAGCATCTACGTTTGGTGTTGCAGCGTGTTGACCCTCGATTTGTCCAACTGACACGAGTCAAATATATGATAATGAGATGACAATTGAGAAAATGAATTTCATGGAAAGGAGAAAAACACCAAGGATTTATAGTGGTTCGGCCCCAAATAATGGTAATGACCTACGTCCACTTAGTGCTATTATTAATATTGAACTTCAAAGGCATGATCAAAGAACTAGGGTTCTTGAGTTTCACGGATCTCGAAAGAATATACAATAAAGGTGATGAATAATAGTACTACAGTTCTCTCTCAAAGTCTCCTAAAAAAAAGTCCCCTCCCTTGAGCTATTTCATGTATATTTATAGGCTCAAGGAGGGTTACACGGCTTATGGGCCATATCTTTCCTTAATAAGCGGGTATCAAGGTCATAATGAGGAAATATTCTCCGTAGTTATTACAAGATTACAACTTTATATGTAAATAAACGGACGGTACAACCAGACTGGTCGTATCTAAAATTAAGCCTCACACAAGGATGTGCGTTTGGTCGATGGTCGAGCAGCACCTCTGCCACGTGTCGGCCACGTCATCAAAAACCATTTTTTGCATAAACACAACAGTTGAGGGAGCATAGGTTATATGCTAAGTTTAGAAAGTGTGAGTTCTGGTTACCGCAAGTTACATTTCTGGGCCATATCGTCAGTAAGGAAGGGATTCTGGTTGACCCAAGTAAGATTGAGGCAATGAGAGACTGGCCTAGACCAAGCAATGTTCCTGAAGTGAGGAGTTTTCTGGGATTGGCAGGGTATTATTGGCAGTTTGTTGAGGGGTTCTCCAAGATAGATATGCCATTGACAGAATTCATAAAGAAGAAGACAAAGTATGTTTGGACAGACAGATGTGAGAACAGCTTCAAAGAGTTGAAGCGGCGACTGCTCACCGCGCCAGTGTTGAGTTTACCGACAGACAATGAGAATTTCGTGGTTTATTGTGATGCTTCTAGACAGGGTTTAGGGTGTGTGCCAATGCAAGCTGGGAAGGTGATAGCCTACGCATCGAGACAACTAAAGGAGTATGAACAGAGATATCCCACGCACGATCTAGATTTGGCAGCAGTGGTATTCGCACTTAAGATTTTGAGACATTATTTATATGGTGAAAAGTGCGAGATATACACCGACCATAAGAGTTTGAAGTACTTCTTTACTCAGAAGGATCTAAATATGCGCCAGAGGCGGTGGCTAGAGTTGGTTAAGGATTATGATTGTGACATCCTATACCATCCTGGGAAGGCTAATGTAGTGGTTGATGCATTGAGTCGGAAAGGCCCAGGACAACTGTTTAGTTCGAGACAGATATCTGATAAGCTAGCAGAGGAGATGTCTAGAGCGGGTATAGAGTTGGTGGTTGTTTGATTAGCCAACATCACTCTTCAGTCTATGCTCCTTGACAGGATCAAGGAAGTGCAGGAGAATGATTTCCAGTTAAAGAGTCACAGGGAGAATGTCTTAGTCGGAGCGGCTAAGGACTTCTCTATCTCCGAGATGGGGTTACTGAGGTACAAGGGTTGGATCTGTGTTCCGATGGATTCTGATATCCGGAGGGAGATCTTAGATGAATTGCATACCACTCCCTATTCCTTACATCTAGGTACGATGAAGATGTACCAGGATCTAAGAGCTTTGTATTGGTGGTCGGGCATGAAGAGGGATGTGGTGGATTATGTGGCCAAGTGCTTAACCTGCCAGCAGGTCAAGGCTGAACATCAGAGGCCAGCAGGGTTGCTGCAACCTCTAGGAATTCCGGAGTGGAAGTGGGAAGATATCACCATGGACTTCGTGGTTGGATTACCGAAGACTGTGGGATAGCATGATTCAGTGTGGGTGATTGTGGATAGGTATACCAAGTCTGCCCACTTTTTACCTGTCAGGACGACTTATACCGTGGAACAGTATGCTGAGCTATATGTGAAGGAAATTGTTCGACTTCATGGGGCTCTGAGGTCGATAGTATGCGACAGGGACCCCACCTTCACCTCCAAGTTTTGGGAGAGTCTACAGAAAGCTATGGGCACGCAGTTACGGTTTAGCACCGCTTATCATCCTCAGATAGATGGACAGTCTGAGAGGAAGATTCAGATATTGGAGGACATGCTACAAGCATGTGTACTAGATTTTGGGGGATCTTGGAGTAAGTATCTCCCCTTGATTGAATTCTCGTATAACAACAGTTATCAGGCGACTATCGGAGTGGCTCTGTATGAGATGCTTTATGGGAGGAAGTGCAGGTCACCTATCCATTGGGATGAGACAGGTGAGAGCAGTTATTTGGGTCCTGAGATGGTTCAGAGGACCAACGAGGCGATAGAAAAGATTAGAGCTCGAATGCTCGCCTCCCAGAGTCGCCAGAAGAGTTACTCAGACCTGAAACGCAGGAGCGTAGAATTTCAGGTCGGTGACCATGTGTTCTTTAGGGTTTAACCTTTGAGAGGAGTGAAATGGTTTGGTGTTCGGGGCAAGCTGAGCCCTAGGTTTTTTGGTCCCTTCGAGGTTCTGGAATGGGTTGAGGAGGTAGTTTACAGATTGGCGATGCCTCCAGCCTTATCAGGGGTTCATGATGTATTTCACGTGTTCATGCTCCAGAAGTATGTGTCTGATTCGACGCATGTTCTGAGTTATGAGAATTTGGAGCTAGACCAGGATTTGTCATATGAGGAGAAACCGATTCAGATTCTCGATCGGAAGGATAAAGTTTTGCGGAGCAAGACCATCGCCTTGGTGAAAGTGCTGTGGAGGAACATCAAAGTTGAGGAGGCAATGTGGGAACTTGAATCAGATATGTGGAAACGGTATCCTGAGTTGTTCAGGTAATTTCGAGGATGAAATTTCTGTAAGGAGGGGATAGTTGTAGCGACCCAAATTTGCTAAAAAGGCTTGGGGCCTTGATTAGCGTGCCTGGAGGGCAATAATTGTTATATTGAATTAATATGTGAATTTAATGAATATGTGATTAGAAATGCATGTTTAGGTGAATTAAATATGCATGTGGGCCCTATTTGGTTGTTAGGGGCATATTTGTAATTTTAGCCCGTTAAGGGCATAAATGTAATACTTGTATATGTTGTGATTGATACCACGTGTGAGTGGTGATATAATTGTGATGCACGTTCTGAGACGGTCCTAGGGAGCTGTTTTGTTAAAAGTCACAACGAGGTTAAATACCCGGCTCGAGAGGAGCCTAGGGGTATTTTGGGAATATTATAACTTGAGTATGAGAATTATTGAGAAATGGTTAGTGGCACTTTGGTAACTTGGGTAACTATAGGTAACTCTTGAGGATAGTTGTTTTAAGTGGAAAGTGGTATTCTTGCAAGAGATTAAGGAAAAGTCTAGGATGCCCTCGAGGATTAGCTATAATCTAAGTTAGAAAGGATGGCAATTGGGTCATTTGGCTTAGGTGGTAGATAAGCCTTGGCTGAGGGAAAAGTTTAGAACGTTCTCACATTTTGGCTTATGCAAGAGTTGTGCTTTGGGAGTTCTAGAGAGAACTAGAAACCAAGAAGGAAGGAGGGGAAATCTCTGGAGTTTTGTGGGATCAAGAGGGGAATTAAGCCAAGGAAAAGCTAGAGGATTGTCTTGCATATTGAGTTCAGATTGGGAGGAATTGAGCTTGGGATTGGATAGGGAAAGCAGCTCAAGGTTGAATCTCCATTTTGAGGTTTTCAGCGAGGCTCGGGTTAGAGGACCGTACTCGAGATTTCGGTGCTCAAGAAGCTCGGGACACAGGTAAGGGCAAGGGGAAAATCGACCAACCATGAGTACGGAGAGCGTGAAGTGGCACGTACATGTTTGGCCTACCTGGCTGCCACAGCCAGGGGTATTTTTGGGAGATGGTTTTACCAAACCTAAATTTTGTCGTTTAGCCTACTCTGATTATAATTTTTAAGTTGTAAATATTTCTAAACAGTATTTTTGGGATTCCAAACGTTAAACGCTTTGTAATTTTCAGTAAATGGTTATTTTCAAAGTCTATGACTCTGATTATGGTTTAATTACACTTTTGCCTTAAAACTTCGATTAGCGAGTTTAAATGCACATTTAAAACTCACTTAGTAACGACTCTAAGGCAGTAAGGCGTTACAAGTAGCAGTAGCAGCAGTAGTAGCAGTAGCAGCAGTAACAGCAGTAGGAGAAGTAGTAGCAGTAGCAACAGTAGTAGCAGTAGTAGTAGCAGTAGTAGCAGTAGTAGTAGCAGCAGTAGCAGCAGTAGCAGTAGTAGGAGTAGTAGCAGTTGATAGTGGTTCAAGCCAGGTTTTAGTTGGAGCATAGTAGTAGCAGCAGCAGCAGAAGTAGTAGTAGCAGTAGTAGTAGTAGTAGTAGTGGTTCAAGCCATGTTTAGTTGGAACATAGTAGTATTAGTAGCAGTAGCAGTAGTAGTAGCAGTAGCAGTAGCAGTAAAAATAGCAGTAGCAGTAGTAGTAGCAGTAGCAGTAGTAGTAGTAGCAGCAGCAGTAGTAGTAACAGTAGCAGTAGTAAGAGTAGTAGCAATAGTAAGAGTAGTAGCAGTAGTCGCAGTAGTAGTAGTAGCAGTAGATAGTGGTTCAAGCCAGGTTTTAGTTGGAACATAAAAATAGTTATAGATTTTATAAGTTTAACCTATAGTATAGAAATATTAATTATAACATAAGGTTTGATTAATATAGTTGGTCCTAGAAATATTATTTATTATAACCTAAGGTTTCGATAGAATTAATAAAAACATGACACTTGTCACATGCTTGTTTATTTAAGGATTTTAGATTAATAAATTAATAATGGATGAATCTAGAAGCTCTAGAACCTTCCAGTAGCTGTTAGGATCACGTTTTACTCAGTCAAAGTTATTTAATCATTTTAAAATATGATGAAAGAGTGCAAAAACGTGTTTGATATATCAACGTATGCTCATATATCGCAACTATAGAGGCCGATATATCACCTACGGAAGATACGGAAAACACGTCGACTTCACACGAACGAAACCACGGAGGCTCGGGAATATGGGGGAGGCGATATATCGGCTCCACACTCATATTTTGAAAGTCCGTGGAATCCAAGCTAGAAACAGCCCTTAACCACTTGGACTTGCTCTTGAACGTTTTTGACTGAGTTCTGGGCATCTGTTGAAATGAAAATTCAAATCTTTTCAATTTATATTCATTTATTTATTCAATTTAAAATGGGTTAGTTTCACTCCTTGAAATTTATAAATAGGACCTAGTACTCAGCCATTTCACTCATCATCCAAGCATTCTTCAGAGCATCCAAGATGCTAAGATTACTTTAGAGAGAAAACACTTGGGTTTTGGGATAAAAGCTTTTCCAATCTAAGCTTTTCTAAAAACTTGGGAAGTAAGATAGAGTGTTATTTCAGTATCGAGATGTAGATCAAAGTCATAGTCCATTCAAGGTATTCTTATCCTCAGATTTAGTCCATCATAGTTATTTTATTTTGTTCCATTTTTCTTTCAGATCCTAACTTGATTTTATGACTTCTTGGTTAGGTATTTAAGTTCTTGAAACTTAAGATTCTTCAGTAAGTTTCTACTTTGATGGTTTAGTTCTCTTTTTCATCTCTTTTCTTTAGAAACTCATGTTTTTTATTATTTGTTTTAGGGGTGTTCCAATCCCGTTCTTGTCTCCAATATCCCGGTTTTGGTAAGGAAAATAGGTTAGATTATATGTGTTATGATATGTTATATTATATTGATATGTTATATATGTATATGAATATATATTTTATGTTATAGTCTCTTGGGGCTTATAGTTGCTTAGATAGCAAACCCCAAGATTTTTATCATTATCGTGGTTTAGTGTTATGATTAACCCTACCTCGATTAGTAGAGTGAGGACCTAGATGGGTTATCATATACTATCTTGTGATCTAACCTACCTCAATTAGTAGACCGAGGACCTAGATGGTTTTATCACATGCCACGGTAATGAGTAATGGCCATTAATATTGTAGTCTTATATGATATACGTTTTTACATCATATGTTTTATAGTATATGTTTTATGATATAGTCTTATGATTTATGATATATGTTTTTAGTAGATTTTCCTTGCTGGGCATTAGGCTCATTCCTTTTATTTTAGATGGTGCAGGAAAATGAACTTGGAAGGCGGGATGGATTTGTGGTAGCTTGGCATGTGTATTAGGGATGGACTGATTTAATGGACTGCTGGAAGAACGAGGATGACGTTGTTTTCAAGTTATTCTATTAATTTATGTTTGATGTATTTCCGCACTTAGTATTTAAACGATTGATTAAAGTTTATGTTTTTATTTTTTATGTACTAAACAATGGGTACCCATACCTTATTTTGTATTTCGTACAGTATTTTGAATTTTAAATGAAGTTATGTTATTTCTTATGTATGTATTCCAAAATAATAGCTATGTTTAGTAGTTTTTAATGGTCTGTGGTCTTAGAATTAGTCGGGGCATTACAGTTGGTATCAGAGACCACGGTTCATATGCATGAAGTTCTCCTTGATACACACACACAAGCTTCGGATCTAACCGCCAATGTAAGTGTTTATGTTATGATATTATGTTTATGTTTATAGCTAACGTTTTAGCCATTATGTTTTCAGTTAAGAATGGATGGAGCCTTGACTTATCATGATATCCGAGTCATTAAGGCATTGAAAATGATTTTAGAGCCAAGGAATACAATAGGATTATTAGAAAGAATCACTCAGGGATTGATCTTATTTCACAAGGAGATAGTCCACCTTCAAACTACTAAGCAAATTATGATGAGAGCTATGGAACAATATATCCTAGTAATTAGGCTTTTTAAGGATTTTCCTTCCGTAATTTCAACATTAGAAGAATTATGGGAGACTATAGATGATGAGGATGATTTACCGGTAGCCATGAGATATTATTTTCTTATACTAAGGTTCACCTCTAAGTTTGAATTTCAATTCACTAATGAACAAAAGCATGGCATCTTCATGAATCTTCCCCGAGGTAGTTTTGAGGCTTAAGATAATGATGATTATAAAGAAATTGATGATGATATGCTAGATGAAGGGTCAGATGTAAAAGATCCTTATTTTTAGATTTACCCTTGTTATTTTTAGTTTAGTTTTTTTTCTTTATTTATTTTTGCATTTATGATTGTACTTAGTGAAAATCTTTTTCCAAATGAATAAAATTGTTATTTTTGAATGACATGTATGAATTTGATTTTTTTTACAATCATAATAAACAATAAATTCAATAAATAATGACTGAGCTCAGTGAGGGTGGATACAAATCAATGGATCAGGTTCTATATTGAGAGTTTAGGAGGCCATAGTAATGTGAACGATTTTACTGATCTCAGTCCTCCCTCAATATGGTTAACTTTGGAACAATGATGAGTTTCGAGCCTGAGAATTAAGTCATATAGGATGATTAGAAACTGACTTAGAAAATAATAAAGATGTCTGATTTTCTAAGTATAGAAACATAGCCTAATTATAAAAAAGGCTTACATTATTTTTTTCATAAGAAATCATAACTCATAGGTCTGAGTTATGTTTTCTTAGACTAAGTTTTGCCTTAGAACCTATTAGGATAAGTTCTAACATGTTTTTCTCGACTGTTAGAACTTTGTTGAAGATGTTGCTCAGAAGGTCTGCACTCACAACTGGCAATGCCTCCAGTGCCGCCAATGAGACTAACGAAGCCCCTCCAGTCCGAAGAAGGGGAACGCGTGCTACCAATGTTGCTGCCAACAGGAATGCACCGCCTCCGGTTGACAACACTGCTGAGATTGTCAGGCTACATCAAAAAGTGGAATAATTGTTGCAGCAACAACGACAACAGACTCAGCCGTAGCCTCAGACTCAGCCCCAGCCTCAGCCGCAACCGCAACCGCAGCCTCAGCCAGCGGCTCAAGTGCCCCAGCAAGTAGGTTCATATGGGGGATGGTCGATGGCGAACTATGCGCCTTATCCAGCTTAGTACATAGAGCCAGTCTATGAGCATTTTCGTAAGCAGCACACTCCAAACTTTGAAGGGACAACCGACCCCTTCAAGGTGGAAGATTGGCTCAGAAATGTAGAGCCGATACTTGCACACATGAATCTCGACAACGCGGATCGCATATCTTGCGTTTCGTCTATTTTGAAGAAGGATGCTAGAATTTGGTGGGATTTAGTACAACAAACTCATGACATCGCCACCATGACATGGACTAGATTTGTGGAACTGTTTCACAAAAAGTATTACAACTCGGCAGTCATTGCCATGAGAGTGGAAGAATTCTCCAGTCTGAAGTATGGCAACTTAACGGTAGTTGAGTACACTCGACAATTCGATTGATTAGCCAAGTTCGCACCAAAGTTGGTCCCAACTAATTTCTTGAGGGTCACCAAGTTCACCAGGGGACTCAGACCAACGAATGACCTAGGAGTCAAGCTAACAAATCTTGGAACCACTTCTTACGCCGATGCTTTAGAAACGGCTATAAAAGTGGAAAGGCTTCAGGAAAATGTTAGTAAGGAGGAGGCCAGCAAGTCTGAACCTAAGCAACAGAATCAGACGCAGAATGGTCGAAACCACAACAACAACCACCAGCACAACAATAATGGGCAGAAGAGGAAGCATCCTGATAGTAAGCAGGCCGATGGTGACAAAAGAGCATGGAATAGCAATGGAAGTAGTAGGTCGGGTTATGTAGAATACTCGCAGTGCTCTAAGTGCTAGAAAAGACATCTTAGGGAGTGTCGTGCGAACACCAAGGGCTGTTACAATTGTGGCTAGGAAGGTTATCGAAAGGGGGAAGGTCCACAGCTCAAACAAGAAGAAAAGAGGGACAACAAGATGGTTCCAGGCAGAGTCTTTGCCTTGACCCAGGGAGAATTCGAAGGTAGTAACAAAGTGGTCACAGGTCAGATTCCTATCCTCGATAATATATGTCTAGTATTGTTTGATTCGGGAGCAAGACACTCATATATCTCGTTAGGAATGATCGAGAAATTAGACAAGCCTTGTAAAAGATTTAGAACTAGGTTTGTGACAGAATTGCCTTCAGGCGAAGTAGTCCTATCATCACAGATAGTACGAGGAGTACCGATCAAAATTGAGGACTAGAACTAGAAGGAGACTTGATAGAGCTAGAAAGCAAAGACTTTGACGTAATACTAGGCATGGATTGTCTAGCAAGGCATGGCGCAACCATCGACTATAGACGTAAGCAAGTGACGTTCGAAACTCCTGATGGTCAGAAACTATGTTTTATGGGAAAGGTTTCAGGACTACGGACACCGCTTATCTCATCTCTCAAAGCTCAAAGGATGATAGAGAAAGGATGTCACACATTCTTAGCAAGCGTCTAAGATGTGGCAAAGGAAACACCACTAAAGGTTGGAGACGTCCGCATTATAAAGGAATTTCCATAAATATTTCCTGAAGACTTACCAGGGTTGCCACTGACTCGGGAAATTGACTTCACAATCGAACTAGTACCGGGAACCAAGCCTATCTCAAAGACACCATACCAGATGGCACCAACCAAACTCAAGGAGTTAAAGACACAGTTGCAAGAACTCTTAAACACGGGTTTCATTAAACCAAGCCATTCTCCATGGGGAGCACCAGTTCTATTTGTGAAGAAGAAGGATGGAAGCATGCAGATGTGTATAGATTACCGCGAGCTAAACAAGGTGAAGATTAAGAACAAGTACCCGCTACCCTGGATTAACGACTTATTTTATCAACTGTGAGGAGAGACCGTGTTTTCTAAGATTGATTTACGGTTCGGTTATCACCAACTCAAGGTACGAGAAGAGGATATACCAAAGACAGCTTTTAGAACTCGATATGGACATTACGAGTTTCTAGTTATGTCTTTTGGTCTTACCAATGCTCCAGCCGCATTTATGGATTTAATGAATCGGGTCTTCAAGAATTACTTGGACAAATTCGTCGTAGTGTTCATTGATGATATTTTGGTGTACTCCAAGGACGAAGTTGAGCACGGGGAATATTTAAGATTGACAATGTTGCGACTGAAGGAGCATCAACTTTACGCCAAGTTTAAGAAGTGCAAA
Source organism: Humulus lupulus (assembly GCF_963169125.1). Taxonomy (NCBI): domain Eukaryota; kingdom Viridiplantae; phylum Streptophyta; class Magnoliopsida; order Rosales; family Cannabaceae; genus Humulus; species Humulus lupulus. The sequence goes on along the minus strand of NC_084802.1, from coordinate 45,464,991 downwards.
TTTTGGCTTCGCAAGTAGCATTCCTCAGCCATATAGTATCCAAGGACGGAGTCGCAGTAGACCTAGCTAAGGTAGAGGCTGTGAAGGATTGGCCAAGACATCAGAAGTTTTCTTGGGCTAGCAGGTTATTATCGGAGATTTATAAAAGGCTCTTCTAAGATAGTCACCCCGCTTACCAACTTGACCTAGAAACAACAAAAGTTCAACTGGACGGATAAAAGTGAAGAGAGCTTCCAGTTGCTCAAGGATAAGCTATGCTCAGCACCAGTACTTTGTGTACTGACACCCAACGACAAGTTTGTAGTATACTGTGATGCATCAAAGCAAGGTTTGGGTTATGTGCTGATGCAAAATGACAAAGTGATAGCCTACGCCTCAAGGCAGCTGAAGGAATACGAGCAACGCTATCCAACGCACGATATGGAGTTGGCAGCGGTGGTCTTCGCATTGAAAATCTAGCGCCACTATCTTTATGGAGAATGGTGTGAGATTTATATGGACCACAAGAGCATAAAGTATTTCTTTACACAGAAGGAGCTCAATATGAGGCAGCGCAGGTGGCTAGAACTAGTAAAGGATTATGACTGTGAAATCCTATACCACCCAGGAAAGGTGAACATAGTTGCAAATGCGCTAAGTCGGAAGAATTACGGAAATCTAGCAGCATTATTCAGAATAGAAAAGCCACTACAGCAAGAGTTTATCAATGCCGGAATAAAAGTAGTCATTGGTCAACAGGCTAACTTGTCCATCCAATCAAATCTATTAGAAGATATACGGATCAGGCAAGGGCATGATGACACATTAGTAACACATATGGTTGCAGTCAAAGAAGGCAAGGTCACAGATTTCTCTATATCAAGGATAGGGGTTCTTGAGATATAAGGGTCGGGTATGCATGCGAATGACCATGGAATTAAGATAAAGATTTTAGAAGAGGCACACACTACCCCATACTCAGTTCATCCAGGGTCGACCAAGATGACTCAAGACCTTAAGGCACTATATTGGTGGCTGGGAATGAAGAAAGCGTAGCAGAATATGTGTCCAAATGTCTTATATGCCAGCAAGTAAAAGCATAACATCAGCAACCCGCAGGCTTATTGCAATCGCTTAGTATTCCAGAATGGAAGTGGGAAGACATAGCCATGGATTTTCGAGACAGGATTACCACGAACAAATAAGCAGCACGACTCGGCTTGGGTAATAGTAGATAGACTAACCAAGTCAGCTCACTTCTTGCCAATCAAGACTACGTACATTGCAGACCAGTATGCAGACATTTATGTTCAAGAAATTGTACGACTGCATGGAATCTCTAAGACCATAGTATCAAATAGAAGATTAGTGTTTACATCGAGATTTTGGGGAAGCTTGTAGCAAGCCATGGGTACCAAGTTAAGCCTTAGTACGGAATTTCATCCTTAGACCGACGGTCAATCTGAGCGTACCATAACAATTTTAGAAGATATGTTGCGCGCTTGTGTACTGGACTTCCGAGGATCGTGGAGTAAGTATTTGCCACTTATAGAGTTCTCCTACAACAATAGCTACCAGTCAACGATCGATATGGCACCCTATGAGTTACTTTATGGAAGGAAGTGTCGATCGTCATTACATTGGGATGAGGTAGGAGAAAGACAACTTCTTGGACCCGAAGCTGTTAGAGAGGCTCAGCATGCAGTGGCGCTGATTAGAAAGCGTGTGCTCCCTGCTCAGAGCTGACAGAAAAGTTATGCGGATGCCAAGCAGTGAGATGTGAAATTCAAAGTCAGAGATCAAGTCTTCTTAATGATATCTCCTATGAAAGGAGTGAAGCTGTTTGGGAAGAAAGGAAAACTTAGTCCCCAGTTTATAGGTCCTTTTGAGATATTGGACAAGGTGGGAATAGTTGCATATAGATTAGCCCTATCGCTAGCTCTAGCAGATAGCCACAATGTATTTCACATCTCGATGCTGCATAGATATGTGTCAGACCAATCTCACGTCCTCAAGTACGATACGATAGAACTCCAGAAAGACTTAAGTTACGAGGAACAACTGGTTAGCATCCTAGAGAAGGGGATGAAGGAATTACGGTCTTAGATTATTCTAATAGTCAAGGTCATATGGAGTAATAGTTCAGAATGGGAGGTAACATGGGAGTTGGAGGAAGACATCCTAGCACGATATCCTGAATTTTTTGGTAAGTAAATTTCGGGGACGAAATTCTTTTAAGTAGGGGAGAATTGTAGTGTCTCGGAATTTTACTTAGCTAGATAGTAGTAGTAGTTTGTAGTATGTTAGTTTTTGTGGATATTGGTTCAAGCTGGGATTTAGTTGGAAACTCATAGAAATAGTTATAGATTTTATAATTTTAACCTATAGTATAGAAATATTAATTATAACATGAGGTTTGATTAATATAGTTGGTCCTAGAAATATTATTTATTATAACCTAAGGTTTAGATAGAATTAATAAGAATGTGACACTTGTCACATGCTTGTTTATTTAAGGATTTAAGGATTTTAGATGAATAAATTAATAATGGATGAATCTAGAAGCTCTAGAACCTTCCACCAGTTGTTAGGATCATGTTTTACTCAGTAAAAGTTGTTTAATCATTCTCAAATAAGTTGAAAGAGTGCAAAACGTATTTTATATATCAATGTATGTCGATATATCGCAGCTATATGGGCGATATATTGCCTTTGGAAGATACGAAAAACACGTCGACTTCGCACGAATGAAACCACGGAGGCTCAGGAATATGGGGGAGGCGATATATTGCCTATAGGGGGCGATATATCGACTCCACACTCATATTTTGAAATTTTGTGGAATCCGAGCTAGAAACATCCCTTAACCACTTGGACTTGCTCTTGAACGTTTTTTACCGAGTTCTGGGCATCTGTTGAAACGAAAATTCAAATCTTTTCAATTTATATTCATTTATTTATTCAATTTAAAAGGGGCTAGTTTCACTCCTTGAACTCTATAAATAGGACCTAGTACTCAATCATTTCACTCATCATTCAAGCATTCTTCAGAGCATCCAAGCTGCTAAGATTACTCTAGAGAGAAAACACTTAGGTTTTGGGATAAAAGCTTTTCCAATATAAGCTTTTCTAAACACTTGGGAAGTAAGATAGAGTGTTATTTCGGTATTGAGGTGTAGATCAAAGTCATAGTCCATTCAAGGTATTCTCATCCCCAGATTTAGTCCATCTTAGTTCTTTTATTTTCTTCCATTTTTCTTTCAAATCATAACTTGATTTTATGACTTCTTGGTTAGGTATTTAAGTTCTTGAAACTTAAGGTTCTTCGGTAAGTTTCTACTTTGATGGTTTAGTTCTCTTTTTCATCTCTGTTCTTTAGAAACTCATGGTTTTTATTGTTGGTTTTAGGGGTGTTCCAATCCTGTTCTTGTCTCCAATATCCCGATTTTGGTAAGGAAAATAGGTTAGATCATATGTGGTATGATATGTTTATATGATATGTTATGTTATGTTGATATGTTATATATGTATATGAATATATATTTTATGTTATAGTTGCTTGGGGCTTATAGTTGCTTAGATAGAAAACCCCAAGATTTTTATCATTATCGTGGTTTAGAGTTATGATTTACCCTACCTCGATTAGTAAACTGAGGAATTAGATGGGTTATCATATACTACCTTTTGATCTAACCTACCTCGATTAGTAGAATGAGGACCTAGATGGTTTTATCACATGCCACGATAATGAGTTAATGGCCATTAATATTGTAGTCCTTTATGATATACGTTTTTACGTCATATGTTTTATAGTATATGTTTTATAATATATTCTTATGATTTATGATATATGTTTTTAGTAGATTTTCCTTACTGGGCATTAGGCTCATTCCTTTTATTTTAGATGGTGCAGGAAAATGAACTTGGAAGGCATGATGGATTTGTGGTAGCTTGGCATGTGTATTAGGGATGGACAGCTGGAAGATCGAGGATGACGTTGTTTTCAAGTTTTTCTTTTAATTTATGTTTGATGTATTTCCGCACTTATTATTTAAATGATCGATTAAAGTTTATGTTTTTATGTTTTATGTACTAAACAATGGGTACCCATACCTTATTTTGTATTTCGTACATTATTTTGGATTTTAAATAAAGTTATGTTATTTCTTATGTATGTATTCCAAAATAGTAGCTATGTTTAGTAGTTTTTAATGGTCCGAGATCTGAGAATTAGTTGGGGCATTACATTTAAATAGTGCCTAACTTGCTAAACGAGTCATTAGGTTTCAAACGTGCATCTAGGTGTTATTATTAGGCCAGGGTAAAAATCTCAGTCAAAAGGAATGGATATATTTTATTTAAAACGTTAAACTGTACATGGGCCCATAAACGTGTCTACAAAGTTATTTACAATCCAAAATGGTCATTACAATATAAAAGTTACTACCCACCGACCTAAGCGGCAAAAATAGGGTTAAACCCTAGTTCCCCTGAGAAACACCTTGGCCGTGGTGGTCAAGCGGCCTCATACGTACACATCACCACCTAAGTCCACTCAAGGCTGGGTGAGCTTTTCTTTCTCTTTACCTGCACCACATAGCACCCGTGAGCCAAGGCCTAGCAAGAAAACTTATTACTGCATGTTTAAAATATCAATAAATGATCATGTAATCATTATGGGGCTTGCAGCCCTAATCAGATCAGAGACTAATGAGTCACTCCCTGGGTAGGTAGCTAATGAGTCACACTCTGGATAGGTGACTAATGAGTCACACTCTGTATGGGTGACTAATGAGTCACACTCTGGGGCTCTTTACCCTAGCCATGTGACGTGTCAGTCACCTGAACCATTTGGCCCTCGCTCTAAGTAACTAGCCTTTAGACTAGACCATTGTTTTAGTTTTCTCCGTCCTTAGGGTCTGTCAAGCATTTAATTCTCATGTTGATTAGATCTAATCATTTTGGCCTGTGTTAAACACATTAATGTCGTTCTTGACTCATAAGCCAATACCATACGAGCAGTGCTCAGTACTACTGCTGATCTTGACTAATAAGTTACAGCTTCACGATCAATATTAAACACCAATGGTGTTCCCTAACTAATAAGTCAGTGCCATTCACAAGTAAGCAAAGTTTTTGTGCATTTACAATGCAATCAATGTCCATATATAGAGCACTCAACATGCCTCATCAATAATCATGCATGTCACATATTGGGTGCAATTTTCTTACCTCAGGCTTGAGTGTAAAATATTTTAAGAACTATCGGTCCTTAAGTCCCGTAGTGATCACCTAGTCATAACCAAATATTAAATCCCATCAATAAATATAAATAATAAAAGGTTCATGGTCTAAAACCCCGCTCCCAGGACCACTCCCGTGCTCTCGGGACTTCCAATCCACCCAACGGGATGGTGGAACCATCCCCCAAGCCCCCAAAGTCTTCCCAAGCCCTAAAAATGGGTCTTGCTAAAACAGACATAGCGTTGGGGCGCCCATGGGTAGCGCTAGGGTGCTGCCCCAAGTCAGAGAGCACCCGAGCTCTCCCATACCTAGCGCAGGGGCACCGGCTCGATAGACCAGAAATTTTTGGTTTTCTCCCCTGCGTTTTCCCCTGAATTCCAAACTTCAAAACAAACCCAAACACCATCCAAAATTATAATTTAACCCCTAAACTTCATCTATACCTTAACCTCATCAAAACCCAAGCAAACTTTCCCAAAAACCAAGATCAAACTCCAAGACTTTGAGAATGAGAGAGAAACGTGTAAAGAGAAAGGAAAATGAGTTGATTCTATTTGGTTACTCTGTTTTACCCTGTTATTCCATAGCCTTCCCTTGGTTGAATCAAGCCTATCTAATACATAAAATGACATAAATGCCCATAGGGCCAAACTAATCCCTCAAAGCCAACCAAGGGCATAATTGTCATTTCCACCTACCCCCGTTAATCATAATTAACGTCCTCCAAATCCCGCTATTCCCAATATCCTCAAATAATTCCTAAATAATTTCCCCCTACTACCCGATCTCGGTAATGTACTAAATTACCAAATTACCCCTAGGCTCGCCCCGAGTCTGATATTTGACCTCGTTATGACCAAACTGCTAACTTGCTTCCTAGGATCGTCTCATGCAGAATAATCCAAATATATCCACATAATAATGTGGTCTCACCCATATATTACAAACATGCACGTAAATATACAAATATGCCATTAACGAGCTAAAATTACGAAAATGTCCTTCTAATAAGAAGTGGGCCCACATGCATGCAATTATCATCATATAATAATATAATCACATAATCATGCATATAATCACATCATTTCATATTAAATCAATTATGGCCCTCCTGGCTCCCTAATCCAGGCATTAAGCCACATTAGGGAATTTGGGACGTTACACGAAGCGTCCTCTTCAGTGAAAGTGATAGGTTGGGATTCAACTCTTTGTTGTTTCGAAGCTCGCAATTCAGGCACATAAGGAGATCCATCCCCCATTTTAAGCTCGTGGGCATAACTCTTTCAGGAGTTTTTGCCCGACCCTGGAATGTGTGGTCCTCGCTCAATGGTTATTACATCTTCTCCATCGATTAAGGGAGGTCGATTATCCTCCCTCACAAGAAGAGTTGTAGTTTTTTGGACAAGTTGAGCCGGAACTATCTTTTGACCAAGAGAAGCCTGGACTTGGTTTCGATTTCAAACATACTGTCCGAGGTAGCCTCTCAAGATCAATCCTTTGATCTCATCTTTTAATTGTCTGCACTCATCAGTTGTATGACCTACGTCTATGTGAAATATGCAGAACTTGTTTGAATCCCTCTTGGTTCTCTGGTGTCGCATTGCGTCGAGTCGCCTGAAAGGGATCTGATTCTCGTTTGTGACAAATATCTTCTCTCGAGTCTCCGTGAGCTCGACATATACTATGAAAATGGAGAAATACTTATCTCCATTCTTTTTCTTACGCCCTTTGTAACGACCCAAAATTACTAATAGGGCTTAAGGGCCTTGATTAGTGTATCAGGAGCGCATAATTGGTATTTATGTGAATATATGATTAAATGCATAATTATGTGGCATGCATGATTATATGATTATATGGATGTGAATAAATGCATGTTTATGAGTATTAAATGTGCATGTGGGCCCTATTTAGCTTGCAATGACATATTTGTAATTTTTGCCGTTGAGGGCATAAATGTAGTTATATATGATAAATTGTTGAGACCACGTTATTATGTGGATATATATATGTATATTTGCAGTATATGGCTCGAGACAATCCTAGTGAGCGAATTAGCGAAATAGTCACAGCAGGGATTTATACCCGGCTCGGGGGAGCCTGGGGGGTATTTTGGGAATTTGGGAGAATAATTTGGGAATAATTAGATATTGGGTAAATAAATGGTAGTTAATTGGATGACAGGATTTAAGTGGTAAATAATAGGAACACTCGAGGAATTAACGGGAATTGGGAGCAAAAAGACTGAAATACCCTTTAAGCACCCTTGAATGATTTATAAGGTTGAAGGGGCATTATGGTATTTTATATAGGTGGTATATTCAGAATTTTAGAACATAATAGAAAGTGGTGGATTAACTTAAGAAAACTCTCAGCTCTCTCTTTCATCTTCCACGTACTCCCTCTCCTTCACTCACCTTTATGGAACTTTGAAGCTAAGGAAGAAAAAGGCTAAAAATTCAGACTTGAGGCTGGGAACTAGGTTGGGTCAAGCTGAGGGGAGGCAAGTTTAGGGCAGCCAGAAGATTCAGGGAAACATAGGCCATCATTTCAGGTAAGGTTTTGACTTTGAATTCACTGAGTAGCTGAGCTTGGAGCATGTGTTTATTATGGGATTTTGAAAAGATTGTAGATGAACTGAAGCTCTGGAACTGAGAAGGGTTTAGCTAAGACTTAAGCTTAGAGTTTGGGGTTGAAGCTTGTGAGAAGATGGTCACAATTGAGGTAAAAATTTCTGACTGATTATCTCTGAATTTCTGAGTTCATACTCTGGTTTTTATGGTGTTTGGGTTTGAGAGTTTGAATATGGGTTTTGAGGATTGATTGGAGTATTTTAGAAAAACTTGGTTGGGTTTTGTTGCCTATGATGAGTAGAGTGTAGTTCCATAGTTGATTTTGGGTTTGGAGGTTTTGAGGGTTGGATTTTTGGAGCTTTAGCTCGGGGAGATTTGAAGGAGAAACCTAGAAAATATGCATTTTCTGGTTGCAGCGCTGTAGCGCTAGGTTAGGAGTACTACAGCGCTAGGCTGCATTTCTAGGGGGCTTAAGTTTCTTACTATAGCGTTGTAGCGCCCTCTGGTAGCGCTGTAGCGCTACCCTACCTCCAGAACTTGGTTTTTTTAGTACTTTTTAGGGTTTTGCTTGGGGGCTTTGGGGGACAGTTTCACCACTTGCTTGGTGGAATTAGAGATCCCAAGAGCTTGGAATTGGCCCCAAAGTTGGTTTGCGGAGTCATATTATAATGAGGGTGTTGACGGTAAGAACTCGTCAACGATTGATGGTTAGAAAACTTCAATCTCAATACTACAGGAAGCTTTGAATCAGATAGAAAGAACTCTAATCAACAGAAGAAAACTCAGGCAACAATGAAAACCAGAAACATATATTTCTTAAGTCTTTTTCATACATTCAGTTTTCCAACCCCTTAGCCTGAGGGGTTGGAGCCTATTTATAGGGGGGGGGGGGGGGGGCTCTATTGGCCCTGGATACAAACAAGTCCCAGACCACAGGGACGTACACAGGTACTCTGATAGTGTAGTGGCTCAGGGCGTAGTGGTGTCTACCCTGATGGTTTCAGAGTCGTGGCCTAGGACATAGTACTGTCGGCTCTGGCGTATGGTCGGGGGTGTCCAAGTGGTACCACTACTCTTCGTACAGGTCTGTACCGCCACTACTCCTTAGACGCAGATCATTGGGTCGTGCCTCTGTTCTTTCCATAACCGTACGCCCCGTGTCAGCGCACGTGTTCCGTACTCGGTCGTCCTCATCGATCCCCGTTCAATGCTCCATGTTCATTTGGCATACCAACAAGGTTCCTCCAAGTGATCCCGTGCCTATGTCAAGGAGGCTTCAACCTATGCATGTTTTGAGAAGTCAAGGCGCCAGGGGTCGGGGCCGGCTTATGCCGGTCACATGGACGCGAGGCTCGCAGCATAGGCCCTGCAACAAAGCCACACCCTCGCATAGCGAGGCTGGCCCTCTTCCCTTGGGTGTAGGCGTGGCTCGGGGGTACGGGTGACGCGACAAGGCCACACCCTCGCATAGCGAGGGTGCCTCGCGTAGCGAGGCTGGCCTTCTTCCCTCGGGTGTAGGCGTGGCTCGGGGTATGGGCGCTGCGACAAGGCCACACCCTCGCATAGCGAGGGTGCCTCGCGTAGCAAGGCTGGTCTTCTTCTCCCGCATGCCGGCGAGGTGAGGTCTGATGCCTGAGGGGTCAAAGCGTACGCTGATGGCCACCCGAGGACTCTCGCATAGAGAGGGTGGCGTTTGGTTTGGCGGGTGGTCGAGGGCCCTCGCATAGTGAGGGTGGCTCTCTTAGCCCAACTCCTTCAGTGCCGTGTGATATCCTCGTCCCCTTGTACGTGCACTAAGTAGCATGTAGGATGCCTCGTAGCATAGAGCTACACTGGTGAAATAAAATTCACAAAGGAAAACTTTCCACATTTACAGAGGGTTCTATTTATGGTTTGTGACTAGGTTTGTCGCCAAGGCCCAGAGCTAAGGATCCTGCTCGGAATCATTTCGCATTCTCCGCTCGGAATTCAAGGTAAGAAAACTACACCCTTTTATGTGGATAAGTTGGGACTAAGAGTTCCCTATACTTGTATGCAATGTTGTATGATGGTATTATGCCATGTGAGTATGAAATAAACGGCCTAAGAGTGCCAGAATTAATATTGGCACAGAAGGACGCGAATCGGTCACTGGTAGCTGAGGTTAATTAAATAATCACTGAGCTTGGCCTAAGCGAGCCAGAGTCAGTGGGTTGAACACTGGGCTCGACCTAAGTGAGCTGAAGATAGTGACTTAATCAGGGGGTGCGGCCTAAGGGTATCGACCCTAGTTATTGAATGATATGTTTACTGTTGTTAATATGATGATTATGACATGTTAAATACTTTGTTAAAAGACTGTTGATTTGTCTATTATTATCGTTGATTATGAGAATATTGTGGACTGCTGAGTATCTGGTTATGCTTTGTGAGTTATTTGATTAATGTTATTGATAATGCTCTGTTATATGGTTTTCTTGCTAGGCCTCGGCTCACAGGTGCTACGTGATGCAGCTAAAGACAAGGGTAAGATGAATCAATCATGGGTTGGAGAGCTCTGGGGGTGAGGTGTACATTGTCAGCTGCTCGATCTCCACGGTCGAGGGATTGTGCAGGGACGGAAACCTAAAATGTGTATTTTGCCATTAAAGTGGCTTGGTTTATTTATGACACTTGGAAATTTTGTAAATACATCTTTTAAACCCTGATTTGGGATCCCATGTACTAAATATTCATTTTAATAAAAACGACCTGTTAATGACTACATTCTTTTAATCCTAACCTGTTTATGACTTTAGATACACATTTTTATTTAAATGACTTGGTTAGTAAGTCTTACACTATTTTAAACACACAGTGTAACGGTCTTGGTTATCCAGGGCGTTACACCCCTCATCCTCAGGGTTGTTCCCTTCAGTCTTCTTTCTCTTAGAAGGGTTATCTCTTGAAGGTGGCACTGTGGAGGGTGTTGCCAAGGTGGTGGTTGAGTTAACATTTGTTGTTGTAGTTATTCAGGATGGAAGAGTTAATTTAAGTGCCAAACTCGCCTCTTCCACATTGACAAACCTCTGGGCTCGAGTGGTGAATTTGAATATTGTCCTCACAGGCTTCTTCTGCATGTCATCTCAAAGAGGACTTCCTGACATTACTCCAGCTCATACTGCCATAAGATGACAACTGTCATCAACATTGGAAGCTCGGGTCGCCTCTATATTGAACCTCGCTAGGTAGCTCTTCAGTGATTCACTTGGTTGCTATCTAACATTTGTTAAGGCAGAAGCCTTGAGCTTGATACTCCTTAAAGCTTGGAACTGCTTTTTGAACTCCCTAGAAAATTGTTCCCAAGACAAGATCGAGTTTCTTCGAAACTTGTCAAAATAGTTCTTCGCTGGTCTAGTGAGTGTAGTGGGGAAGAGCATGCATTTGAGCTCATATCCAACATTGCTAGCGCGCATCACAATGTTGAACAAGCTTAGGTGGGTGCCTGGGTTGGTAGTCCCATCGTACGACGCCATGTGGGGTATCTTGAAACCATTGGGAACTGGTGTATTCGAGATGTGAGGGGCAAAAGGCTCAAGCTCCTCATCAAAATCATAAGCCTTTTCTTTATTTTTTCTTTCTTGAAGGAGCCTGAATGCTTCCTCAAGTTGGTTGATTATTTCCTAAACCAAATCCACCGGAGGGGGAGCTTGTACTACTGGTAGCTAGTTATTGTTCGTTGGAACTCCAGCTTCTTGCCGCAGCATAGGGTTGTACTGATTTCCATATACTGGTTGTAGAGACTCCCTTCAGGCATTTAAGTGTGTCCACAGGTCCAAGGTTGGCTGGCTAAACTGCCTCCGATTCTGGTTCAGGTGGTCTCAAAGATCAGGATAATCATTCGGATAGTTCTCGTAATGCCTAGGCTCGGTGTTATAAACATTCACTGACCTGCTATGATCTTGACTTTCGTTAAGAAAACTGTCATTTCTCCCAGGTTGCTGTTGTTGTGGGCTTGATTACGAGGTGGGTTATCCATGTGTGTCCTTATCCCGGTTGTTCGTGACCTCGACATAGAACTCCCTGATGGCTGGGGTTGTCTATATTCCTAATGTGCCCTTCCGTGAGGCCTCGCGTTCACCCCTATGCTCGGGTTAAGCTCGCTGGCGTCTGTCTCGACTTCCACTTCTAGCACTTCGTGAAGGCCTTTGAGGTGCCCTCTCCTTAGCTCGATTTCCGCTGGAAGCTTGCTGAGGTACAGCCCGTGCTGGAGAAGGATGCTCAATTGGCGAAGGAGGATGCCTGATTGGTGAGGGTGGCAGCCTTACATTGTTCAGACTGGCAGGCTCAGGGTTATTTCTAGCAGAATCTGGGTTATCACTCCGAGTTATCTGAGGAGCTCGTGTTATATTATTTTATACTATAATGTTTTAGATTAAATAAATGTGACAAAGAGTGTCACATATTGTAACATATAATAGAGAGTTACAATATTTAGATATATGAGATATATCCAAATAATGTAACATATTTGGTGTTACAAATTTGTAACTTCCAAATATTACCCTTTATTGTGTAAATTTGTTGTTACACAATATTGAGATGAATTTCATAAAGCCATATGTGAAATGGCTGTTAGAGATATGATTTTAACCCCAATAATGTGTTTTGGGAGTTACAAAATCATTTGGGAGGGTTTGGAACCGTTTGGAAAAACAACACCTTTTTAAGTGCTGAAATTGGTCGGTGGTCGTGGCCACTGAATGTTGGTGGTCGCGGCCTGTGGGACAGAGACTAGTGGCCGCAGCCACTAGCAGCGGCCACAGGCCAAAAACTAACCAATTTTTCAATTTTTTAATCTTTGTTGAACGGCTCAAAAAACCCAAATAACTCCCAAATCTCATTTTTAATTCCATATTAATCCAATTAAACATTGGTAACAGCCATGGGGTTGGTGGAATTTGAAATTCAAAGGGTGTCTCTAAACTCTATAAATAGGAGCCTATAGCTCACTTGAAAGACACAACATTTCTATCCATTAAAGCACTTGGCTAGAAACACCTCGAGGCTTGAATATTCTATAAAGCATTTCCAATATCTGTGAGAGATCCCTTAGTGCTTGAGTTAGGGGGAAATATGCTTTTGGACAAAGGTTTCAAACCTTGTTCAAGTTGGTGATCCCCAACACTCTTCACTTTGGTTGTGTGAGTGAGAGTTCTTAGTTCATTATTCTTATTCTTGTTCTTTTATTCTATTGCTTTTCATTTCTTCTATTATTCTATATTTACTCTTTTATATGTATCTTTTGTTTTAGAGTTGTAATCTCATCTATATCTTTCATTCTACTACTTCTAGTTTATTTGTATCTTTTTGTCTTAGAGTTGTATCTTCTATTTCTATCATCTTCTACCTCTTTCTCTATATTTACATGTAATTTTTGTCATAGAGTTGTAACACTTTTTAATCAATAATATTTAGTTTAGAGTTGTAATTATCTTACCTATTTCCATTTAGGCAAATACATATTTTCCTAATAGCTCGGTTATTCCCAAGATCTGCAGGAGCGTCCCCAGCCGGGTTATTCTTGGTAGGGTTCCGAGATGACCCCTTGGGCCTGTTTTTTCTAGTATTTTCCCTATGCCTCGGTTGAGCCTGTTAGGCCCTCTGTTCGACCATTCTAGTAGCCGTACTCCCTCGAGGTCACCCCCTGGTCCTCCGCGAAGTTGCCTAGACTTTAGTAGCTTATCTTGCCATCTCTTCATTTAGCCGTGCAGCTTCGACTAACTGTTCACGCAACCTACGATTTTCGAGCTCAATTGCTGGCACATATCTTTCGGGATTATAATAATCCAGCTCATTAGGTCTAGAACTTTGACCAAGCCGTTCTCTAGGAGACGATGAGGCACTCTCCTCATCGGGACTCTGGTCCATAATTGGTTGTTTACCAGGCCTTCGAGGATGCTCCTCAGTTTGTGGAGTACGCTCCTCAGGGATTTGGGGTAGAGATCACCCACTGGTTCCAGAAATGTTCAAGGCAGCCATTGTTGCTAAGCGAGAAGCTTTATGTTAAACGGTAGGAAGAATTGCTTAATGCTCTCAACAAAAGCACCAAACTATTGATGTCGTTTTTCGTCAACTTAAATTATATAGAGTAATTAAACAATCAAATAGGAAGAAAAGAAAATAAAGAGATTTTTACGTGGTTCAACAGTTAAAATCTGACTACGTCCACGCGTCACTTTTATTAAAGTCTGCGTTAAAGCTTCAAGAAAGAGAAATAATCACAAAGCATTTCTCAGTCCAATTCTGTGCCTGAGTACAAATAACTAGATCCAGACTATTTATAGACCTGGTTACAAGAATATCTTCCCACAAGTTTAGGGAAGTTATAACATATATTCAAATCTAAATTCAAATGAATATTTGAGTAATAATAATACAACTTAAATGCATTATTTAAATAAAGTTCCCATAAAATAGGGATTCAATACACGATTTAACCTAATCCCAAAGAAATAGGGATTTCCTAACAGTTTTTCTGTGTGTATGTTTAACGTGTCTTTGAGCTTGAACACAACTTCGACATGCTTTCGAGATCACGTAATTTCGAGCTTACTACTCCAGATGTCGCCACCTCTTTACTCGACTAGTTCTTAGAACTCAACCTTTTGGAGGAGACTTCTGCCTTTGAGCCTGCAACTCATGCTCGAGTGCTGATGATATGACACTTGTGGTAGTTGGAATCCCGTGATACACAGGGGAAAAGACTGGGTAAAAAGCTGTGCAATCCCACATCGCCTGGTGAAGGTCAAGTGTGATGATTCTAATACTGTGTAGGTATGAGACTACACAGTTGAAGAAGGCTTAAATGAATTGATGAGTACTACCTATGCCAACAAGATGCATCTTCTTTTCGGTAGCCCATCGCTTGAGAACTCCAAAGTTAAGCGTGCTTGACCTGGAGTAGTCTCATGATGGGTGACCTCCTGGAAAGTTTTCCTAGGAAGCGTGCGAGTGAGGACAAAGCACGCTGGAAAGACTCGTGTTGGATTGTAGGGCCAGTCGTCATTTCAGGAAGCAGCCATAGTGACGTAGGGCGTTACAACTTGGTACCAGAGCCTTGACCCAACCGGAAGTGTGGCCGACGGGGATGTCGGACCCTTAAGGGAGGGTGATTGTGACAGTCGAAATCCTGTGATCCGTAGGGGGAAAGAGCGAGTAAAAAGTTGTGCAATCTCACATCGCCTGGGGAAGGTCAAGTGTGATGATTCTAAGAGTGTGTAGGTATGGGGCTACATAGTTGAAGATGACTTAAATGAATTGATGGGTACTACCTATGCCAACAAGATGCATCTTCTTTTCGATAGCCCATCACTTGAGGACTCCAAAGTTTAAGCGTGCTTGACCTGGAGTAGTCTCATGATGGGTGACCTCCTGGAAAGTTTTCCCAGGATGCGTGTGAGTGAGGACACAGCACGCTGGAAAGACTCGTGTTGGTTTGCAGGGTCAGTCATCATTCCAGAAGCAGTCATAGTGACGTAGGGTGTTACAGCACTAAAACTTCGTATTTATTTGTACAAGTATAATGCCAATACTTGTTAACCTCAAGCTTACTCTTTTACGAACCTACATTTCGAGGTTGTTTATTTATTCATGAAATTTGGGTGTAACAATATTATATTATATGGTTTTGACTATATGTCAAATTTATTTTATCATTCCTTGATCTATTTATATGGTGTGGAAGTATATCAATTGTGATTAACATTATGAGAGAGATTATGTCAATTCTTAGTTATTTGTTATTTGATGTTATTGTGTTATAATTAAGTTATTGGTTATTTTGATAGATAATCTACGGACCAGAAGTTAACATTATAGATAAGCCTTTTACCTATTAATTTTTTAATTTATTCCATTTAGTTATTGATTTAAGATTGATAATGGTAGATGTCTAATTGTGTATTTTTCGAAATCGTAGGGGACGACAACGAGAAGAGGAAAGTTCTTCTTGTGTTGGCCGATTTCAATATTGTGTGTTTTTCAGATAACGGTGGACCTCTTTGCTTGAGTACAACATTTACAACAGATAAGTTCTCTCTTGTACTGTATTTTATTTTATTGCAATGATAAAATTTAGTTTGTAGTCTTTATTTTATTATTTTAATTTTTAACGTAGTGTTTACTTGTTGATTTGTTTTGTAGGTTGCTTTATAGTTATACAAGCTGAATGTGTGCCCTTAGGAGTGGCATTGGATTGGCGTATTTATCTTAGTCTTTCTTTGTACATGTCGAGACGGATTATTTGGCAACTATGACTACTTTATCTAAGAGATCATCATTTTTCAATGACTTAATGTTTTATTAGAGCATATAGTAAGTTTTTTGTCCAATTTTTCAAAAATGTCCCTGATTCATGGCCATCGTACAACCGATAAGGTTGTTTATGAATTGGTAGTGCATACTTTTTGGGTGGATGGTGTACTTGTTTGGCTAGATAAAATCCCTCATTTTCTATCTAGCATTATAGATTTATAGGTTGTAAGACATTATAATTCTTTTCAATGAATTTATTTCATTGCTGCAAAAATGAAAAAAAAAATTAAAACCATATTTTTGTAAACTTGTTAAAAAAAAACCCATAAACATGTAAATTCCTCGTAAATAATTAGCTAAGGTGAGTCTGTATCTCAACTTCAAAGCCCATATTAAGAAAACAAAAACGGGCCTGTTTGTGCAGTGAGAGTCCTCTTCTTTCTAACAACCCGATACCGTCTGGTAATGGTGTACTCGTGGATTAAGTAGTTCCGCTTTCGTACCACCATAACTCAATATTCAATTCGACTGGCTTTTGGCGCGCCACAGGAGTCAATATACTTCTTCCTCGCAATTATTTACAGTTCAATATTCAGTCTAGGGTCAGGAAACGCAGAGTCAATCGAGATCAAGTCAGCCATGGCTCCTGGTAACCTAGGTTGCGTGATCGTGGCCGTCGATGGCAGCGAAGAGAGCATGGGCGCCTTGAGATGGGCCCTTGACAATCTCAAGCTCCGCGCCCCTGATTCCGACTCCGATTCCGCTTCCGCCAGCGGTTTCTTCGTCATACTTCATGTTCAGTCCCCGCCGACCATCGCCACTGGTCTAAATCCCGGTGCCATCCCTTTTGGTGGACCCAGTTAAGCGTTTTCTTTTCAAAATTAGAACAGATTGTGATTATTATAATAGTTTCGTATTTATTCATTGTAATTTTTTGGGGGGAAATTTCAGGTGATTTGGAGGTTCCGGCGATCACTGCCGCAATCGAGGCGCACCAGAGGCGAATCACGGAGGTTGTATTTGATCACGCTCTCAAGATTTGCTCCGAGAAGAATGTATGGGTGTTTTTTTTTTATAACTATTTTGCTTTAATATAATTCATTTGTTATTGAACTTCTTTAATTAACTTATGTTAACTTCTTTGTATAAATTTCGGAGAGCATTTTGCATGCTCTTTGGCTAGACATGCCAAAGAGTTTATATTGGTAGAGGATTATCTCCTCAGTTTATACATTTTATCTTTCAATAATAATAAAGTTATTATGTCCAAAAAAAAAATTCATTTGTTATTTATTTTTTTGAAGTTTTGAGTATTGAAAGTTTTTTTTATTGTACATATAAATAGCAGCGGAATTTGAAAACTGAAGTTGTTATTGGGGACCCAAAAGAGAAGATTTGTGAAGCTGTTGAGAAGTTGAATGCTGATCTTCTTGTGATGGGGTCCCGTGCTTTTGGTCCCATTAAAAGGTTACAACTTTGACTCGCTAGATAAGAGTTAGCATACTTTATGTGCTATGCAATTCAATCTCAAGTTGTTTGTAACCTCATTAAGTGGTCCAAAAGTATGATTTTCAATCGCGAAATGCTTCTTTATTATGCTTAACTATGATTTTGTATTTGTTTAGGATGTTCTTGGGAAGTGTAAGCAACTATTGCACCAATCATGCCCAAAGCCCAGTTATCATTGTCAAAGACAAAGACACTGCTGCTTGATTGATAGTCATAAAAAAGGGTAAGCATTTATCTACTCTTCAAAACTTTTGTGGCATTTTGCATTTTAACTGCCCGATTCTCTATCTTTTAGAGATTAATACTGCTCTTAATTGCTTTGTGTCGAAGTAAACAATCAAGTTATAGGCCTTTTATTTTTCTTCACAAGATACCATTAGCATTTATTGTAGAAGCTGATATTGGATACATTTAGGTTCTGAGTGAGAGAGAGAGAGGGGGGGTGGGCAAAAATGCTAGATGATGAAGGGTTATTGGTACAATACTCATATACATGAAGTTGATATCCCCATACACATTGATGCAACATATGAGATACACAAATTCGATTATTTATTTTCCCTCTCAACTTTTTGTTGAAGCATGCATAGCTTGGGTGGATACTCCAAATGGACTAGTTGTTTTATAATGGATGCGCGACCATACTGCTGTTTGTTTGTTGATTGTGGTTTGTGGATTATTTGCTATGGAAGTATGCTTCTTGACCAGTTTGAACCAAGAAAGGGCATATTTCCTTTATTTAAATGTTGTTTAATAAATAAATTTTTTAGCAAAAATGCTAGATGATGAAGGGTTATTGGTACAATACTCATACACATGAAGTTGATATCCCCATACACATTGATGCAACATATGAGATATGCAAATTCGATTATTTATTTTCCCTGTCAACTTTTTGTTGTAGCATGCATAGCTTGGGTGCATACTCCAAATGGACTAGTTGTTTTATAATGGATGGGTGACCATACTGCTGTTTGTTGATTGTGGTTTGTGGATTATTTGCTATGGAAGTATGTTTCTTGACAGGTTTGAACCAAGAAAGTTTCTGGATATTTGGATAGACATTCTTCTTTTAAAACTTTTCTTGTTCGTGTTGTAAATGGATGTGTATCATGTAATAATTATATTCACAGTATGTATTTGCTTATTTATTTTTTGAACTTTTGGCTACTGCTTTGTTATTTTGTTTCACAAAAATGACTTCGTTTGCCTATTGATGGCTTTTTAATTTCTTTGTTTCAAATGTTATCTTTGCATTGTTCTTTCTTTTCTTTCCTTGGCTGATATCCTATACTAAATTCTTAATTTTCTGGGTAAACAACTATTCGTCTTATGGTTACGACTTGGACACAATGGCTATTATTTGGTTGGTCATGGCAAGATTATATCGAATTTGCTCCATGTTTTTTCTTGGACAAACCAGACCACATATGTACATGTATACAATTATATTTTGAATCGTTTCCTTGGTTAGTTAAGCTGATTAAACCCAAAAACTAAAAGAGATTCCCTCTGAATTTGAAAGCTGAGAACTTCAGATTTTACTTGTGAATCAGGGCAAATTGTTCATTGCTCAGTTTTTTTTTCTCTTTTAATTAAAGCGCGTTTTAGTTGACAAATTGTTTAGTAAATAGTTTTAGCTTAACCAAAGTGGCACTAGGTTAATAGGTTTGCCGAATAAAATTTAGTCACATGATACATGCAAAGGCTTATTTGTACATATGGTATCCATATTGGATTACATGTCTTGGCAAGTTGTTCTTCAATTTCTCTTTTTGTCAGTCTCCAAACTTACTAATTTGTTACAAACACGCTCTTAGGACTAATAATCTTATAAGATCCTTTAAAAGCAAACTTACAACAAGTAGAATTAAATATATAATTTGATCTCTGCACTTTGCGTGTATTGGCAAATTGCTGCAACCTTTGTTGAAACGTCTCCCCGGATCAGGCCAAGGTAACTCAAGTGGGAGAGCCGTGTTATGGGTGACCCTATTGCACGGTTCAGAGAGCAACTTATGTATGTGATGCAAGTGAACGTGTTCGAGAAAGTTGTCGTAAAGTTTAGTTGTTCGTTCTGTCGCAACTAAAAATTGCATATTATGAGCTGAAAACTACGAAACAATCGATATCCCGCGCCTTTCCTTAAAGAACCAAGTTTCCGAATTGGCGGGATATCGGGCTACAATAGCACAACTAAGTAGCTAGCCCTCTATACTAGTTTCCTATCTTATTATTTTTAATTTATTTTAAACTTTTTGATATTAATATAGAATTAAAGCTAAATATAAAATAAATAAAAATTGAATAAGAAAACTGAACAAATTTATAAAAGCTTACATTAACAAAAATTATATGAATTTTTATTTTAAAATTAGAATAATAGAAAATATAATTAAAAATTACAAAAACAAAGAAAAAGATTGAATAAGAATTAAGAAAATTATAATGTTAACATTGAGCAATTTTTTTTATAACTATATATAACATGGGAAATTTGGTAAGAGCTGCCCTATTGGATAAGCTCCTGAAGCAAGCACACCCCCTTATTCATTACATATAATCACTCCTATCCCTACCCTACTTTGTTCTTCTCGTGAGCAAGGGTTGCATCAGTATCAACTTTCACCACACTATGAAGGGGACCAATGGACACCTGGGAAACATTTGCAGTGGTTGGGACCGGTTTGATTCGTGCATTTGCTTCTTGGAATCTGCCCAAAAAATCAAGGGCTCATTGAGACGTCAATTCGTCGGATGGCAAGGAGCCCTTATGGACCATTTTGTTTCTTTTGTACCAAATTCTCCACATGAGCACCACCCCTTCCTCCAACTCATCATCCTCTAAGGTGTCTGTAGCAGTGTGAAAGAATTCCAAGCAATCAATATCACGGCTCTCTCCCAGTTGTATAGGGAAAAAATTTCATGGTGCTCTTAAGACTCATACATCCCCAGTATGCATGAAGGGTGGTTTCATGACCACTTGAGCAAAGAGTACAGACTTTATCCAATTGAAGACCATGTTTAGCAAGGTTTAACTACTTTCCTTGCAAATAGTGTAATTTTAGGCAGGATGAGCAACGTCCATAATTTTTTCCACCATGAAAGCCTAAGCCTCCTAGTTGCCAATTAATAAACACTTTTAATCGTATAATAGTTGTTGGTGTTGTGGTGCCAAACAAGGGAATGAACACATGGATTAATGGACCAAGGAATCGAAAGGCTTGTTGTGGCCTCTTCAGGGAGAAAAGCACGGCGAATGAGGGGCTCATTCCACGTTCCTCAAGGATGTCTCAACGTAGCAACAGTAGCATGATTTTGCGATTTTATTAACAGAACATTAACTAAAATTCAAATGTAAATTCAATGAGTTATTACCAAAACATATATTTTTGCTATGATTCAAAAGTATTTTTTTTACTTGGTTAACAAAAAATTAACTATAATGTAAATGTAAATATCATGAGTTACCAAAAATTGTATTTTTATTTACATTTGAAAGTTACATTTAGAAACCTATCAAAGTAACTTTTTTAAAAGGGGTTTAGGAGACTATTTGGTAACTTTTAAATTAAACATAACAAAACATTTTTTAGTAACTAATTAGATTGGTTGGTTGCTTAAAAATAAGGAGATTTTACACTTCACACCATTTTTTATAACTTAATCACAAAAATATCATCCATTATTTAATTTACATTAATACCGTGTTTCTCATTACGTTTTTAACATATTTTTTTTGGTTTTTTTACAACTTTATCTCTTTCTCTCTTCTCCCTAACTTCAAAAATCTTTTTCGGCCGCTCTGCTAGTCGGTTAGACTCAAGTGTAGTACCATCGAGACCTACTCTTCAAGGAGTCATTTTGATGTGTGGGAAGTATATGTTTTTTCGCTGTTCCCGGAGAAGATGACCAGAATAAAAAATAACATTTTAGTTTCTTATTTATATTTTGTTAACCAAAAAGTAACTAAAT
Source organism: Humulus lupulus (assembly GCF_963169125.1). NCBI lineage: Eukaryota > Viridiplantae > Streptophyta > Magnoliopsida > Rosales > Cannabaceae > Humulus > Humulus lupulus. The sequence goes on along the minus strand of NC_084802.1, from coordinate 45,443,437 downwards.
TTGAAACTTAAAAAAAAATCAATATACCAAAATTTGTATTCTTATTTTACATTTAAAAGATACCATATGATATTCTAAACAACTTTAAAGCTATTTTATAAACATTTCAAGTAACTTTTTTAAAATTGATTCTTTAGAATATTGTTTTGCAACTTTTAAATAGAACATAAGAAGACTCTTTTTGGTAACTCATTAAGTTTGTTGGTTGTTTTAAATTTGTAGCATACCAAAAAATTTAGTCATATATCAAAAGTAATCAATTTGTATCTTAAATGATTTTAAAAGCAATGAAAATATAGTTTTTAAAAGTAACTCTGCATTATACTAGATAATATCTTTTTCTAATAAGTTATTCATGGTAACTTGGAATTATAGTAATACATTTTTATACTATATGATAACTAATTAGTTTCTAAAATAAACTTGAAGGTAACGTAAAATTATCTTAATAATAAGACATGTAAATTACACGAGTGACTAAAAAAGTCTATTAAAAATTTTCATTTAAAGTTACCGTGTAGTATACTAAATTAATTTTTATTAATAAATTATATGGTAACTTATTATACTATATGACAACTCATTAGTTTTTGAAATAAGTTTGAAGGTTACCAAAATGTATTTTAAATAATAAGATACTATAATATAACCTAAAAATAACTAATTGATATATTAAGATATCTACAAATAAGTTTTAGAGGTAACAAAAAATGTACTTAAATAATATGATCTAAAAATAAAGCTTTTAATAAAAAAAAAAGTGACTAATTGATGTCTTATGGGTATCGCAACCAAAATGTATTATAACCCAGAAAAAATAAAAAAATTCTTGAAACGGGTTTTCTCTTTTTTTTTTTCTTTTCAAAATCTGGTATGCTATGTTGAGGTGGCACCAATATTTGTGTAAATAATTTGGTTGAATATATTTTTGTAAATACTTTAGATTCTTGGTATATAAATATAAATTTCGCTAAAAATTAAAAATAATGTTATAACCAACTGTTATCTTAAATTATTTTTTAAGTCAACCAAAATGTAGCTTTTAAAAATCCAAAATAACAATAAAAAAAATTGGTTTTCCAGCTTGGTCCCTCTTTTTGCATGCTAAGTTAGCAAATGCCTACTTTTTGGGGCATTCAACCCCATATTTTGTGGTACTGTTATGGAAAGAGAAACTTAACTTAAAAAAAAAGTTAAGAGTTTGATTGGTTCAAAATCTAAATACAATTTTATCTTTTTAAGTACATAAAATATAAAAGGGGCATAATACATGTTTTTTCTATTATAAAATAAAATGATCCTTTCATTAATTTGAAGAATCAAGTACAAGGATATCATGAATAAGAGAAGGATTGACATTAAGCCAAACCTTAATTTTATCTAATCCTAATGCAAGCTTTACTAAATAGTGGGCAGTATTATTAACCTCCCTAGCAACAAACCTGAAACTTACATCAAGGAAAAAAGATAACCACTGATTAATACAAGCCACACAATCACTTAATACACACCAATCATTTTTAGGAAATAATACTGTAAATTCTATAATTGGCATTTTTTATAGAAATATATTTTTCTTAAAAGATAAATTGGTTGAATTAGTTGTTTCCCTTTATTATAATTTTCGGAATTGTTTGTTTCCCTTTATTATAATTTTTGGAAATTCACTTTCCCATTTTGTGAATTTTGGATAATTGTGAGCTTCCTTATTTAGCTTATATTATCCCATTTTGTTTATAAATTGAAGATTTATATTGCAAATATTCGGTACTTACCCAAAGTTGTTTATGAATTATTTGCTTATATATTTTCGTGCAGTTCAATGATTGCAATCAGGAAACTGGTTCTTAATGTCATTAATTGTTGTTTCCTTTTTGAGCTTGTTTTGATCCGACACAGGTCTGAGCTGTCCCCACCGATATCGCATCTGTCGGATCAGCATCTTCTAAATAAGACAACTCTTCGACAATCAAGAATAACTTCTATGATTCTTGTCTTTATTAGAAGAATTCTTTCTCAGGCTTTGTGAGCACGAAAAAAGTCTCTATAAATAGGGCTCTAAAGGCAGTGAGAAAAGTGAACTCTTAGATGCATAATTTGTGAGCATAATTGTAATATTTGGGAGAGTTCCGCTTTGTATTCAAGATCATAAGTATTCATGTGATCTTGTAGAAATATGTGTGTTTAGTTTTTAGTGGTGAGTTTATACCATGTTCATGAGTGAATACACATTGTAATTTGAACACAACATTTATAGTCTTCGGGAGAAGATTTTTACAAGCCTTGCGTCGAGAGGATGCAAGCACTCGCTGGCCATTGAAGGGAGTTCAAGTGGTTGAGCGTTTCAATCAAAATCAGATTAGTGAAAAGAAGTACAACAAAGTTGGCAAATCTCAAGAGGGAGTCTTGTTTTGTTAAGTCAATATTTTGTACTTGTGATTATTTATTAATTGGTTTTATTCTCTGGGTGTGGCCCCAAGGAGTAGGTTATCCGAAATGGTTTCTGAACCTTGTAAAAATTCGTTGTGTTCTTTAATTTTTGCACTGTCTATTTATTGTGTTAAGTTTCTGTCGTGACAAGTTCAGATTCTGTCCCGACAGAACTGCTATCTGTGTAAACAGTTAATTACCATTCCGCATTTTAATTATTTCATGGTTTAATTAATTTGGTAATTACTAAAAACGGAATTTCAATTGGTATTAGAGCGGGTCACTAAACTCTTAGTGCGATCTTGTATTTTTCCATTTGTTTTGTGCCTTGTGAAATGTCTATCTTTGCAGAAGGTGGATCTATAACTCGCCCTCCATTGCTGAATGATACAAATTATCCATAGTGGAAAGTAAGGATGAAAGCTTTTATCAAATCCCTTGATGAAAGGGCTTGGAGATCAATATTGACCGGTTGGACACCACCTGTCGAGACAGATTTGAAATTCGGTAAGACACAGGTGAAATCTGAACTTGAATGGTCTAATGAAGAAGATAAATTGTCAATTTATAATAATAAAGCTTTACATGCAATTTTTAATGGTGTTGGTGAGAGTTATATAAAATTGATTTCATCTTGTGAGTCTGCCAAAGATGCTTGGGAAATCCTTCAAACTCAATATGAAGGAACCACTGATGTTAAGCGATCTAGGCTTGTAATGTTGACCACAAGATTTGAAAACCTTCGCATGTCTGAAAAAGAAACCCTCACTGAGTTTTATGAAGAATTGTCTGACATTGCTAATGAATATTTTGCTTTAGGGGAAAAGTTGTCTGACTCTGTTTTGGTTAGGAAAATTGTTAAATCTCTTCCTGATAGGTTTCAATCCAAGATCACAGCCATTGAGGAGGTAAAGAACCTTGACACCTTGAAAGTTGAGGAATTGATGGGATCTCTTCGAACTTTTGAACTTAATCAAAAGATCCGCCAAGAGAAACCAATTGCTGTGAAGGAGAAATCGATTGCCTTGAAATCTTCCAAAGAGAAAATGGAAAGCTTAGATGAGGAAGATGATGATGAATTGATCTTGTTATCGAAAAAATTTAAGAAGTTTATGAAAAAGATTGGTAACAAGAAAAACATGTCTAAATCCTCCAAAGGTAGTAATTTTTCAAAACCTTTTGAATCTACTAATAAAAAAGGTATTCAATGCAGGGAGTGTGAAGGTTTTGGACATATTCAAGCTGAATGTGCCAATACCTTAAAGAAAAATAAGAAGGTCATGGCAGTCACTTGGAGTGACCAAGACTCTGAAAGTAGTGATGAGGAAGAAAATTCTAATCTTGCCTTAACTTATGTTTTTTCTTGCTTACCTCTTTATGTGCAGGCGAATGAGAGCCTTGTTTGTTTAAGTAATACTATTTCAACAGATGAGGGTTCCCATGGTGATTCGAATGAATCCGATTTGGATGAGGATTCTTGGAAAGAATCATACAAAACACATGTATGATCAATGGTTGAAAGTATGTTAAGATAATCGTTTGATGGCAAACAATAACAAAGTTCTCAAGAATATAAATGAAGAACTTGACTCTCTTGTTAAAAAATATGAAATTGAGATTGTTGTTAAAGATTCTGAAATCAATCGTTTGTCTAATGAAGTTGATAAAATTGTGAAAGGTGTCAAATTGCTTAATTCATAGATCTATGGTTTTGGATGATGTTCTGCTTGTAGGTCAAAAAGCTTGTGATTTTTCTAGGTTATGATCAAATGGATCTAAACCTAAAGGAAAAACAATTTATATTTCTGGAAATCTTCCTATTGTTTTGACAACTGACCCTTCTGCAGGAATTACTCAAACTCATGTGGCATCATCTGTTCAATCTATCACAACACATGAGAAACAGACCAGAAATTTCGAGAATTAAAAAACTGGTCATTTTATTCCAATTTGCAATTTCTGTGGAGTGAAAGGTCATATTCGACCTAAATGTTTTACCTTGTTGAATTTTCTTCACAAAAATTACTTTAATCATCGTGGTAATTTGAGACAAATGCCCTTGAAGAAAATGTCTCCACCTAAGAAAGTTTGGGTGAAGAAAAATAAATTCAAATGTCTTGCTGCCTTTACTTGTCTTAGAACATGTGCTTCTAACTCTTGGTTTTTTTTTATAGTGGTTGTTCAAGGCATATGACAGGTAACAAAAGCATACTCACTAACTTCAAGATTTTGAAAAATAGGGAAGTCACATTTGGAGATGGTAAATCTTGTAAGGTACTTGGTAGTGGCACTCTAAATTCTGAAGGACTACCAAAGTTACAAAATGTTCTTTTGGTTGATGGACTTAAAACTAATCTAATTAGTATAAGTCAAATTTGTCACTAAGACTTGTTTGTAAATTTTTCTCTTGATAATTTTTTTGTGCTTGACCAAGATGGAAATTGTGTTTTGAAGGGTTATAAATATGTCGATAATTATTACACACTATCTCAATCACACAATTGTCACACAATTACAAGGAGTGATACTAATTTGTGTCATGAAAAACATAATCATGTGGATTTTAAAAATTTGAGAAAAATTGGAAGTATGAGTCATGTTCATGATTTACCGAATTTAAGTAAATATTCTTTTGGTAAGTGTGAACCATGTCGATTGGGAAAACATTTGAAAATTTCTCATGAAAAATGTTTCAATGTTGGAGTGTGTGCTCGCTTCCAAGGGAACCCCATGGAGTCTCATGTGATTGCTGTAAAAAGAATTATTCGTTATATCAATAATACTCTTGATTTAGGCATTTGGTACTCCAAAGAAACAAACTCTAACCTTGTGTGTTATAGTGATGTAGCTTGGGCAGGAAACACTGAAGACCGCAAAATTACAAGTGGTTGTTTTTACTTAGGAAACAATTTAGTCTTCTGGCATAGTAAAAAACAAAACTACATCTCCTTGTCAACAGCCGAAGCTGAGTACATAGCTGCTGGAAGCTGTTGTACTCAACTTTTGTGGATGAAACAAATGTTGGCTGACTTTGGGTTTGATCTTAAATCTTTAACCATTTTTTGTGATAATACAAGTGCTATTAATATCTCCAAAAATCATGTTCAGCACTCTCGCACCAAACATATTGACATTCGTCATCATTTTATTAGGAAACTTGTTGAAAACAAAACATTGATTTTAGAATATGTTGAGACTAACAAACAAATTGCAGATATTTTTACTAAAGCTTTAGACACGGTCAGATTTGATTCCCTCAGGAAATCCTTGAGGATTTTTTTTATTTGAAATTGCCAATAAATTGATTATCTTGCCTTGCATATGTGTTTTCGTAAATCTTTTGTCCTGTTTGGAAGAAATTTGATGAGCATATTTTTTGTTTCTTAGAAAATGATCATTATAAGTCCTATACTTTGTTGGAATAAAAGACCATTTTTGAAAAGTTATAGACCATCCAATTCATATTTGATCAAATCAATATCATTGTATGAGCATTCCTAATCCAGTTTATTTTTCAGGCTCCATTTTGGAAAAGAGCTACCTATACTGATGTGTGAAAGCCGACACTGAGTAAGTTGGTACCAGGTAATTAGCAATTATATTGGAGGATACTCTACCAGCATAAAGGGCTACCATCAGCATAAGAGTTATAGCCTCCATTATGGTTACCATTTGATAAAGGCTAAAAATCGCCAAATATGGGCAATGACCCTAGCTTTAAAAGGCCAAAAAGAAACGTCAAATTTCTTACACATGCACACACATATGCCTGTTCTAGACTGTGTAAGATGGTTGTAAGACTCATACATATAATGAATTGACTCAAATATGTTTTGTGATTGGTATATTTTTCGAATTATGGTCTCTTGGTATTTGCATTATAACTCATTTCTCTAATTTGTGAAAAATATGGTTATCTTGTTTCTTCTGAACAGGACTTGGCATTTACATGGACACATATGGTATGGCAATCTACACTCTATTTTCGGCAATTTTGTAATAAAAAAATAATAATAAAAAATTGAAAAATAAAATCTGTTATCTACCGTGTACTTAAAAAAAAAGTTTGAAAAATTAATTGATGCAATTTATTTGTTTTATCTCAATATATTCTAAAATTTTTCAAAAAGTTTCCAATTGTGAGGTATGAAAGAATTTGTTTGAAAAAGGCGATATTTTGGCATTTATCACTCAAAATCCGGTTACCCATTTTTGTACTTGCCTCATTTGTGTACCGAATACTTTATATATTCGGAGTCCCTTTGGTTGTTTTTATAATCAGTGTTTTCTTGTTAAATCTCTCACATATAACCGAAGTGTTTAGGGTTTCTTTCTTTGTGTGTTTCACTTGTTTCTCTCTTAGCAGCCATGAAGACTCGAGGCCGTGGTTCATCTTCAAAATCTGTGAAGTCTCAGCAGGAGACAGTTCCCGAGTCTGTTCCCACTGCCACTCCGACAGCTCCAGCATCTACCACTCCAGCTCCATGATGGTTACCGTTCCTTTCGATCTATTTTTATTTGCTTTTAATAAATGTAAAAGAACACTAAAAGTGTCTTTGTTTTTTGGTTATGTTTCGTTGATTCTTTGGCATTTTTCTTAGACAATGAGGGGGAGAGAGAGTAACTCTATTTTTTGGTACATTGATTATGTTGACTGACCTGCTGTTTCTTATTAATCTTTATCTTGTGCTTTGGTTATCTTTCGCAGGGGGAGTCATTTTGTGACTCTTATGATTTTGAGCACTTACTTGTGTTTTGCAGGGATCTTTTAAAAATAGATATTCTTTGTCTCTAAAATTTCCAAAGGGGGAGATTGTAAATCCTATAATTGACATTTTTATAGAAATATCGTTTTCTTAAAAGATAAATCGGTTGAATTAGTTGTTTCCCTTTATTATAATTTTCGGAAATTCACTTTCCCATTTTGTGAATTTTGGATAATTGTGAGCTTCCTTATTTAGCTTATATTGTCCCATTTTGTTTATAAAGGGAAGATTTATATTGCAAATATTCGGTACTTACCCAAAGTTGTTTCTGGATTATTTGCTTATATATTTTCGTGCAGCTCAAGGATTGCAATCAGGAAACTGGTTCTTAATGTCATTAATTGTTGTTTCCTTTTTGAGCTTGTTTTGATCCGACACAGGTCTGAGCTGTCCCCACCGATATCGCATCTGTCGGATTAGCATCTTCTAAATAAGGCAACTCTTCGACAATCAAGAATAACTTCTATGATTTTTGTCTTTATTAGAAGAATTCTTTCTCAGGCCTTGTGAGCACGAAAAAAGTCTCTATAAATAGGGCTCTAAAGGCAGTGAGAAAAGTGAACTCTTAGATGCATAATTTGTGAGCATAATTGTAATATTTGTGAGAGTTTCTCTTTGTATTCAAGATCATAAGTATTCACGTGATCTTGTAGAAATATGTGTGTTTAGTTTTTAGTCGTGAGTTTATACCATGTTCATGAGTGTATACACATTGTAATTTGAACACAACGTTTATAGTCTTCGGGAGAAGATTTTTACAAGCCTTGCGTCGAGAGGATGCAAGCACTCGCTGGCCATTGAAGGGAGTTCAAGTGGTTGAGCGTTTCAATCAAAATCAGATTAGTGAAGAGAAGTACAACAAAGTTGTGGCAAATCTCAAGAGGGAGTCTTGTTTTGTTTAAGTCAATATTTTATACTTGTGATTCTTTATTAATTGGTTTTATTCTCTGGGCATGGTCCCAAGGAGTAGGTTATCCGAAAGGGTTTCTGAACCTTGTAAAAATTCATTGTGTTCTTTAATTTTTGCACTGTCTATTTATTGTGTTCAGTTTCTGTCGTGACAAGTTCGGATTCTGTCCCGACAGAACTGCTATCTGTGTAAACAGTTACTTACCATCCATATTTTAATTAATTCATAGTTTAATTAATTTGGTAATTACTAAAAATGGAATTTCAAATACATTATCCCCTAAAAGCTTAGAATAAGATTCAACAACTCTAACAGGAAGCTGCATAGGAGAACACCATTTAAGTGTTGTTACAAGTGAATGGGCTTCCATCTCTGTTGAAGAAAATACTCCTGGATGAGGACAAGCCATTGCTACAATAATATTACCTTCATGATTTCTAACAATGATACCAAAACCCTTTAAACCATTAATAAAAGAGACCCCATCAATATTAAGCTTCAACGTACCCTCCATTAGATGCAGCCACCTAACAATACTCTTGCTTTCAATCTCAGAACACCTGAATTCTAGCAATATCTTCACCAGGAGAAGTTAGAACCCCTTTGTGAAAAGCATTATTTCTCCCATTCCACAATGGCCACCATTTTTAGGGACTTATTATTCTTGGCAGCCATTAGAGAAGATACCCAAGAAGAGAATGAAGAAAAAAAAGAGAAATGAGTGAAGAAGTGTTGGCCATTTATGGCTTACACTTTATAAACCAACAATTAATAATAGGAATAATTTAATGTTATAAATGCTGATCAAGAATCTTCTTTAAAGTATGAATACAAATCTTGATAATTAAATAACTATAGTCAAAGTATGAATGCAAATTTTTATAATCAAAGATTAAGTGATTAAATGATTATAACATGACTTTAGAAATATTTAATCACCAATACTAACAATATAAACACTACTAAAAGTTAGAATTTATAGAAATACAACATTTGAATTGACCAATTGAATCTTCAAACTTGAGAAACATCTAAAGTCTTATACACGAGAAGTATTGTTGTCCAAAATCTCTATTCTAAGTCTTCTCATTGTTTCTTGAAGCTTCACTAAGATAGAATGAGATTTGAGATTGAACAAACATTTGAAGCTTACACTAGTCAAACAATTCTTGTTGAGTTTCTTAGAGAAAACATATGATCTTTCAGAGCTAGAGAGAGAGAGAGACTTTACAACTCTAATAACTTTTATTTATAGTGCAGACACCGTTATTAAGTCTAACAAATATGATTAGAACTTTGAACACATCATTTGGCGCTAAAACCATGTAACTGTACGGATACGTTAGGCGATGCATCGCCTCCCTGTAGGTGATGCATTGCCTGCAGTGTCTCATCAAATATTTCACACTTTAAACAATGCATCACCTACAAGGAGGCGATGCAATGTCATATAAGCATATCTAAATTCTCAAAAGTGACCTTAAACACCTCCAAATTCTCCCAAACTTTTTGGGCATACTTAAATATTTCATTGTATCACTTTAGACCCATAAAAGTCAATTATAGATGCCTACTACAAAATCTCATATTTTCACTTCAACTTAAATGAAAATCGTTAAGTGTTTTGTACCACATTATGTAAACAACTTAACCAGTATTTAACCAATCTCAACAAGAAGTACACAAGAGAGAATGAGAAAGAAGGATCATCTACATAGTGACTTCTTTACTCTTTACTTTCTTATTTCATATTTTGTATATCATGGATAGATTTAATTTGTGTATTTTTGTGTTTTTGAGCATGAGCTAATTTCTTGTAGTTATAACTTTTGATGAACCCTAGACTATGGTTTTAAATGATGTTATATGGATGTTTTTAGTAAAGTTTTGTTCATTAAGGATGCTTAACATTGTCTGCATACTTATGCTTAATCACCATTTGTAGGTTGATTAACTAATCTTGATTTTTAGATAGAATAAAATTAGTCCAAATAATGATGCATGAATTAATGAATATCATCTTGGCTAAGTGTGATTTGTAGATGGTATAGGAATATACTATTTGCCTTAAGATTTAAAGCAAAGAAAAAAAACTTGATTAAACTTCATAATAATCAATGAGCAACATTATTTTACAAGAAATCAAGTTTGAAAGATAAAAGATACCTAGAAACAACCGGAAATGGTGTGCCCTAACGTCATAATATATAAGAGTTATTATGCCACGAGTTTCGCAACTCAAAAGCTCGTTTAAGCTGGGAAGCCCACGACGTAATAACCTGTCAGACTTAAGTGAAATGAATCATTTCAGTTAAGCTAAACAATATTTTTACGTCACACTAGTCACAACTAAAATACTTAAGCTACGCGTCGTAAAAAGATCGTTATTACTCCATATAAGGTGCAGAGTAATAATGATCTCGTAGGCATTAGAATGCACACCCTAATAAGTTGACCCATAAAAGGATATTTTGTAGCAGAGATGACCCATAAAAGCTAGTATGAAAGCAAAAGAAAGAGATACCTGTGGAAGTAACAGAAAACAAAGAACCACCACGGAGCACACAAGAAGTAGTGGGGTGGACGCTCACCATATTAAAGGTAACCATCATTAGAGATGAACTGAATGACACCAGATTTCTCTCCAACGAACCTTCGAGAGACTTAGAGAGAGACATCAATTTTTTATCTATGTTTTTGGTTTTTTAATTGTCCACATAATACTCGACTGATAGGCTATTTCTAATTAAAACAAATTCAAAAGTACTTTTTGAAAATGAGACCCACTTATATCTTAAATATAAATTCACAAACTAATCAAAATTTTAAATAGTTAAAATATTATTTTCAAAATGAGTCTTTTCAGATGAAACTAGCAATTCAATAAATTTCTTTTGAATGATGAACCAATCAAGCCCTATGTTTTTCCCTTGAAAAAATGAGTGGAGACAATGTGAAATTGTTAAAAAATCGGTTATAGACATCAACTGAATTTTATAAATATTTATAGGTTAGGTATGATTGTAAAACCTATCTTGAGGTACAATGATAAAAGAAATCCCTATAAATAATGAGATGAGTGGAGTAGAGTTCATTGACTTGCCAAGTACGTAGTTATTGTTATGAGGTGTAGAAGCAATTCAACAATGAAGTCCCGTGAGTTTGGTGGGCACTCACTAGTCACTGTCATCGCTTTAAATCATTTATTAGAAGCTGAGCTCTATTCTGCATAAGTGTGTTCTCCATTTGTTGTCATTTTATCTTAGTTCTTGTTTTTTTCCATAATGCAAATGACATATACATCAATTTCTTCATTTCCTTTGGATCTATGTGAGTGGGACTACTCACTACTACTCTGATTAATATAGTTCAAAATTCTCGCTGTCCTCCACCAGCCTCCTCGGGAAAATAGAAATATATTTCTAAGCTACTAGTTTTTATTGGCATATGATGACATATAATAATGCTGAGGGTCTGGACCAGAAGAACATGTGATTACATATACAAAAACTCAAATATGTGCTGCACTTGAAAGTTGAAACTGCAGAAGTATCAGCATTTATTCTCGATACAGACAGATTCTCCTCATTCTAGTACTCTTATCTTTTATAATAATAATATGAAATTTAAGTAAACGACGACCCACCTTTGTATTTTTATTCAGATTAGAGACATCATGTGAGAAGAAATTGATGGATCATCACATCGACAAATCAACTGCTAGTAATAATGATAATTTATCACTTTAGAGGTTGATAAAACTCTATATAAAAAAAATACCTTATTTACGCAGCAAGTGAAAATTAATGTCTAACAAACTTTATCTAAAATTTAAAAAAGAATGGTGACTTGTGAATCTAAAATAAAAAACAAAATAGTAGATAATTGAAACATCCATATATAATGGCATTATAATATAAATAGAGTTGAGGCGTAGAGAATCTTTCAAATAGTAAGATGCAGTATACTTTCTTTGGCCAAAATTGTTTTGATACTATTATATTATCTAATGTGTGTGATAATGTGGGTGCAACACGGTCACGGATGACTAACGGTGGGTCCTGGCACTGATGAAACTCCTTCCCGTGACCGACCGCGTCTCGTGCCCGGCCAAACGAAGAAGACAAAATATATACTGCTGTGTGGTCTTTACAATACAACTCTCCCGGAATTGTGTTCAAACTTCAAACTTAAGAGCTTGCATTAATTGCTATCCAATTACCATTGAATTATTCTGAAATTACAAACATGACACTGTGTTGTATTACTTGAGAGATTTAGATAAACACATGTATGTCTGGTACTTTTCCTTAGCTAGCTAGATCGATCCCTCCAATCATGGCAGAAAACAAGACTCGATCATTGTCGTTTTTTTTAGCCCCACATTATCATATTCATACCCCCCAACTTGGCCATTTATTATTATGTCACATGCTTATAATCTTGATTTTGCTTTAAAAATTAATTACACCCCAAAACGGCCATTGCATTCCAAAGATTCACTCAATGTCAATACTAATCAATGCAGTGGATCGACAAATAGCCAAAAATAAGGGTATTCCCGTAATTCTATTCTAAAGCGCTAGCTAGCCACTAAATAAGTTTTCCATATATATGTAAAGGTCTTCTTATCTACCTCCAATGCGCATGCACATTATCACATAGATAACAAACGTTATCTCATCATCATGAACAACATGAAAATGTCCACTTTCTTCTTCTTCTTCTACTACTACTTCTTGTGTGCTCATTTTATCTCCTCCTACAGTGCTTCTGATCCCTGTGCTCAATCAAACGGCTTAGATCTCTCTGTCATACCCATCTACAGCAAATGCTCTCCTTTTACCCCCACGAAGGCCGACACCTTAGTCAACACAGTCATCAACATGGCGTCAAAAGACCCGCAACGCCTCAAATACTTGTCCACCCTGGCGGCCCAAAAGACCACCTCAGCCCCAATTGCTTCGGGCCAGGAGACCCTTCACATTGGAAACTACGTAGTGCGGGCCAAGATAGGCACCCCGGGCCAGCTTCTATTCATGGTTCTGGATACCAGTAGCGACGCAGCTTGGGCCCCATGTTCGGGCTGCACGGGCTGCTCATCCACCATTTTCTCTCCAAACTCATCCACCACTTTCAGCCCATTGGATTGCTCTGTTTCCCAATGCGCTCAGGTCCGCGGACTTTCTTGCCCGGTCACCGGAACCTCCCCTTGTGTCTTTAACCAAACCTACGGCGGAGATTCCTCCTTCTCCGCCTCCTTGTCCCACGACTCTTTGCGTTTGGCCAATGACGTTATCCCGAATTTCTCTTTCGGGTGCATCAACGCCGTCTCTGGTGGGTCCGTTCCGCCACAAGGCTTATTGGGCCTAGGTCGGGGCCCCATGTCATTGCTCTCTCAGTCCGGTTCACTCTACTCCGGAGTATTCTCCTACTGCTTGCCCAGCTTCAAGTCCTTCTACTTCTCTGGGTCACTCAAACTCGGTCCATTGGGTCAACCCAAGAACATCCGGACCACCCCGTTACTCAAAAACCCGCACCGACCATCCCTTTACTACGTAAACCTCACCGGACTCAGCGTGGGACGGGTCCTGGTCCCCATAGCCCCAGAATTCCTAGCCTTCAACCCGCAAACCGGATCCGGAACCGTAATAGACTCGGGAACGGTGATAACCCGGTTCGTGGAACCCGTTTACGCGGCGATAAGGGAGGAGTTCAGGAAACAAGTTCAGGGACCGTTCTCGACGCTTGGGGCGTTCGACACGTGTTTCGAAGGGAAGAGAGAAATGTTAGCACCGTTGATAACGCTACACTTCACTGGGATGGACCTGAAGCTGCCATTGGAGAACAGCTTGATACACAGTAGCGCAGGGACGGTGGCGTGCCTGGCGATGGCAGCGGCGCCAATGAACGTGAACTCTGTGCTAAACGTGATCGCTAACTTGCAGCAGCAGAATCTGAGGATCTTGTTCGATGTTGCCAATTCTCGTTTGGGCATTGCCCGTGAGCTTTGTAATTAAGCAAGTCAGTAGCTAAATAGTACGTCTTGTCGTGTATGGAATGATCCGTACTTTTTTTTCTTTTCTAAATTAATAATTCTGTCGTAAGATAATAAATGATATTGTATTATGTATTTGATTTTAATTGGACAATAAATATTAGATCTTTGCCGTGATATTTTGAATATTGACTTTGACTATGAGGAAATAGAGCTAGCAAATGCAATACTTGTCATTGTCGTGTCATCCTATGTGGTTATTTCATTTGTACATAGATGAAGTGGTTGAACTTGAACCAATGATGAAATTTTCTTTAGCAAAATTCGAATGTGAAAGACAAATAAATAAAATAAGGGGCAAATAATTTAAGATTTTTTTTTTCTTTTTTTAGAGAGTGATCGAATGACATTATGATTGAAAAGATAAAAAAACTAGAGTTGAGATTTTTTTTTTTCCGTATGAAAAAACTCATTGTTTAAACAAAAGACGATTCATGGACTGCTTTTGCGACCAACATTAAAAGAGACGTTTCTTGAAAATTGGATAATAAAGCTTTAAAACTAAATATGCACCTAAAATATGAGTCCGAGGACTTGAGTACAAAAATCCCACCACATATGCAAGAGCATATAATTGATTGACTCATAAGAAGAAATAAATATTGATGAGCTACAAAGATGTACAATAATAAAAATAAAATAAAGGATTGTTTCTCCTGACCGAAGGGAAGTTCCTTCGGTATGAGTGTATTCAACTACTAGAAGGGTGGTTCTACATATCTCTTCCCATTAAGTAAACTTCTCATAAGTTTTTTTTATTTTTTTATTTTTAAATTTCACACATTCTAATAAAACTTAAGTACAAAAGTACCCCTATTAGTAAATTAAAATAAATTTCACCTCTATCAATATTTATTGTTTAAAAAAATTAAATGATTTTGACACTCAATAAATATTTCTCTTTAAGAATAAAATAAAAATTAATCATAATTTTTAATTTTATTTTTTTAACTCAAAATAAGAACTAATATATATATATATATGTTGACCTGTGTTTTGAGCAGCGATAATTTTAATAGAACACGAAGACTTGCGAGTACAAATCTCAAAGATGAAACAAACACAAGATTTTACGTGGTTCGGCATAAAGAAAAAAAAAAGACATATGCATACAAGTCATTTTTATTGATAATACTAAAATGTTAAGAATCAGATGAACTTGAATCAACTGAGTTTTCTCAACATCGAGTTGACAGAATTTCAGTGCAATAATTCTCTCAAAAAAATAAATACAAATTGAGGCCTCCGCTCTCGTTACATTTTAGATTAAACAAATAATTAAATCCCTAAAAATATGTCAAAAATCTTTTAGATGAATAAGATAGGAATAAATAATAAAATACAATTAAATAACTGAATCTTAGCTTAAGCTGCTCGTGTATGCTTATGGTCATGCATAAGAAAGATTAAGTTGCTCGTTCATCATAACCGTGTGACCAGACCTCTATTGCTTCATTGCTAGGTCTCTTACTCAATTATAACAGACAAGACATTGTCTCTATATGTTAATGACTAAGTGTCACGGGCCGCCAAATTGACTATTCGAATTGACGGAACATGCGACACTTGTTAGTACACTGAGCTAGCAAGTCAACTTAAAACTCACACCTGCGGCAAACAAGCTCATCAGTTAGCCACGATACAAGTCACGTACATGTAAGGGCAATAACGAAGTATGAGCAAGAACAAAGCAAGTCATCTAAAGACAACATCCCACACAACTACTAGAGCATACAACATAGGCAATAAACAAGCAACACATAGACCATAAAGAAAGCATACACAATGAGGCATGGATTACATCATTTTATTCATATTTGACCTTGATAGGGCAAGGGAGTACACAACTTAAGCCTCTATCTGCTGGTGGTCATGGTGCTTCCCTAAATCACCAGGTTACCTCCTCCTAAGGAGCATTCTAAGGAATTAAGGTTGTTATACCCATTTTTTTTGGACATTTATGACATTTGAAAAATAGCAACTATAAAGGGATGACGAACAAAACACTTTGCTTTCCTGTTCCCACAAAGTACAAAGTACTTCCTGTTCTCACAAAGTACAAAGTACTTCCTGTTCTCACATAGCACAAAGTGCTTCTTATTCTCACAGCGTACAAAGTACTTCCTATTCTCACGAAGTACAAAGGCAAACTATTACACGCTAACAGGAGGATCATGTTCGTTCAACACACAACATCCGCGCCAACAGAGTTAGCAAATAAGTATAGAGTTATCATTTATCAAAATATAACTGTACTTCTGTTGTAATGTATTATTTACGGGCCAAGCCCAATAACTTAGGCCCATGAACTAATTGTAACCCTAAAATCCTCACTATAAATAAGAGGAGATGGGATAGAAATGAGGGAGGCAATTCAGAATGTCAAACCACCATTCTGGTATACACAGTCCTAATGTAATGTAAAATGTAGAAGGACTATAGAACAACATGCGACATAGGTTCGCCGTAAACTATGGTTCTTCAAGCTTAAATATTAATAAAAGTGACAAAGTGAACGTAGGTCATCTTTTTGGGGCTGAACCACTATAAAATATGGTGTTATTTATTTGATTAGATCTTTATTCTTGAATCCATGCTCTTATGTTCTCAAGTTGACGAAAAATGGTGTCAACAGTTTGGTGCTTTCGTTGAGAGAGCAGAATCAAGAAGAAGAGGTTCAATCTAACGAAGTCTATGAATAAAGACTTTGATGAAGTCATCTCCAGAAAGACTCCCAACTTCGTCAAGGGCTGGATCAATACACCTGTTCGTTTTTATCTAGGCCATTTGCGAAGCGATTGCAAGTTGTAAGCAAACACCACATTCGTCAAAACAAGTCGCAGATCTATGTGGAAAATAATTTCACTTAATTGCGTCAAAATTGGGGCACAATGTTGAAATTAAAAATCCAACGATTTCGAGTTACAAGGTGAAGCAATCACGACAGTTCAAGGATAGATCCACTTATGGCGGCAGCTTGTTCAAGTTGTGAACAGTGATAAAACCATTGCTTGTAACCCTATTTGCATTTATGTAATTATGGAATTGATGGATATCACAACAATGCTTGTAAACCTAGAAAAGATCCCTTGGTCGCTCACTTGTATACAACACATGAGAACAAAAAGTATGAGTATGCAACCTGTTTGCCTATGATTATAAACTATAAATCCTCAAAAAATAGATGTGCGCTCATGCATACACTCCAAAGGCGAACAAGGAGTAGGCAACCCCAGCTGTCCGGAAAAGGAAACATGTTCTCCCATAATGTTATATACTAGGCGAACAGGAATTTAGAAGGGCTTGGAATCCTTGCAAGGCTAGTGTGGGGAATTTTACTTGCTTCTATGTCTTTATTAGGGGCAAGAGCAACCAAAGAAGGACTGGAATTACATGCCAAATGCATGTAAAGAACCTATTTGTTTCTATGTTCCCACACGGAAGGATAACCTGTTCGCCCATTGTAGCCTATACTAGGCAAACAGGAATGTAAATATACGCTTAAAATTCTTCCAAGCTGTTAAGAGAATCATGTTCTCGCGCCTAAGAGAATCCTGTTCTCACTCCTATGTACAAGAATCATGTTCGCCCTATATCACAAGAAATTTTGAGATGACATATACGAGCTATCAAGGACATCAACTCGTAAGCTTCAAAACACCTAAGCTCAAATTCACACTCTCATGGAAAAGAGGGTCTATCGGTTCTTTTATAAGCCTTTAAAACTATTAGGAGTGAATGGAGCTTCAAAAACAAAGGAATCTTATGGAAATAACAAATCGAAATCATTAGTGAAAATTCTGAGGTCGGAGACATTCGAGCTATAGGCAGAATTTATCTTCGAAGCTAACCTATTGTACCATTCGAGCTGACTCATATAAGTAATCTGAGCCGATCACCCCCCGCACAGGTTATTTGAGTAGTATCCGGTACTCACACCTGAGCTGGTCATCACTCCAAAAAAGTCATTCGAGTCATAAACCAAGTCCATCTCCGAACTAAACCACAATTTACAACTGAGTTGAGGACAAAGTTCATCTTTGAGACAACAATCACCCGAGCTGAAACTACAACGTAAATTTCCATTCTCAACCATATTTGTTTTCGAGACGGTGATCAAACTAGCAATTTCATGGTTTTTGAGATGACATGAATGCCTATTCGAGATGAATTAGATTTCGAGGTCCTGTCCGCTCATTAAAAGCTCATGCTACGTGAACAGGAGTAAGGAAACTAAGCTCGAAGTATAAGGCTCGAGACCATTTCAAGATCACCACAAAACTCTGTTCGCAACACCCAAGGGACAACTTGACTTAACCCTTCAATGAAGCTTGTTCACAACCTTCATAACCTTTTAAGGAAACCTGTTTGCCCATGCATCCTTACAAGGGGCAAACAGGAATAAGGGAGCACGTCTCGAAAGATTATGCTTGAACCATTTTGATGTCAAAAAAGAGTTAGAGACATCTCGAAGTTTTGCCTGTTCGTGTGACCCTTAAATGAAACATGTTTGCCTCTTCATCTACACATAGGGCAAACAGGATATATTGAAGAAATTCTGCGAAAAAGCATGTAATCTTTGCTGATGAGATTTCAAGCTTATCAATACGCATTATCAAGATAACTTTCGAGCTGACTTGAACAAGTTGTCTCTGAAATAACTTGTACATAATTCAAACACATGGAACGAACAATCCAATGAGATCAAAAAAGCTTCTTAGCACGAGCTTGACTAGGTAACGAGTCTGGATTAACCAACAAATAAATTGATACAAGGATAAAGTTGAAATTCTAGATCGGCCAACAATATTCATAAATCGATATAGTTGGATTTTTTTGCAAAATAGTTTCAACCTCCCAACCTTGAGACCATACTTGAGGATGAGGAAAAGTTACTATCACTAAGCAAGAAATAACCAAATTAACGAGACTACACGTACAGAACACTAATTGTTCGCATACAAGTTGGTTGGAGCACGTTTTCACCTATTTACACATCAACATAAAGAAAGCAAAGACAAAGAATTTTAGGGCTCACCTCGGAGTCATGGCCACACAAACTAAAAGACAAGTCTGTTCGCCTAACTATGTATATTCCATTTCCGTTCAGTTATGATATACATTGTCCTGTTTGATAGCCACAAACAGAGTTTGTTCACTCGTATGCCCTAACAAGGAACCAACTGATAGTCCATCTCTATTCACTTACCTTTGGTACTAACATACTAATAAAGTGATCGCGAACAGGAAAGAAGATAACCTCGAATCCTGGTTATAATCAGTGCCATACACAAGTAAGTAAGCTCTGCTAAGCATACAATATGCAATCAATGTCCACATTTAACAACCAACATGCCTCAACAACAATCATGCATGTCATATACACAGGGTGCAGTTCTCTTACCTCTGATTCGAGCGAGAATGAATAAAAGAACAACCCTTGAGAACGATCAACCTTTAAGTCCTTTAGCGGTCACCTAGTCATAACCAAATACGGGACACCATCAATAAAATGAATAACAAAGGTTCCCGAACCAAGATCTAGCCTCCGGGACATCAAACCCCACTAATCCGGGTAGTAGGAACAATCCCGAGGCCTAAAACCAAGTTCCCATGATCAAAACACTCAATTGGCCTCGAAACCACTCAAGAGCCGCGACCCTAGAAGCTTGAGCCGCGACCCCCAGCCACACCAGGAGCAAGGGCCACGACGCCCACTACCCAGTGTCGCAGCGCCCAGCACGCCCAAATGCCTCCACTAGCTTCTTTGAGCTTGGGTCGCGGCGCCCAAGAACAGGGCCGCACCCCCCACCCAAAAACCAATCATAAAATCGATTTTTCCCATCCTAAACCTTCCAAAAACATACCTAAACACTTCCAAATCCAAAAATCAAAGTTCCCAAACATCCCAATGATCCAAAATCATCAAATCCCCAGGCTCAAATGAACCAAAAACTCAACGATTCACAAAATCCAATTCAAAGCTTAGAAACTCTAAAAACTCAAAACTTAAAACTTAGATTACCTTCGATTGGGTTGTTTTCCATTAAATACTTTGGTCAATAAGCTTCTAATTTTTCCTAGGATCGCTATGCCTCGATCCTCGCTTGATTCCGACTCCTAGAACTCAAGATTTCTTCAAAATTGCCTCGAACTGTAAAAGGAACTAACGGGAAGAGAGAAAGTGTTTTTCTAACGTACGGTTCTATATGACGAGCTACTTCAAGCTTAAGTGACCTCAAATAAAACCTAGTGCTCAGGGTCCCAAAAACACCCCCGGGGACATAATAGTCAAAACTTCCAGAATTTCCTCCTGATCTCAATAACTCCCAATTTATAATCAAATAAACATTCTCATTACTCAATATCCCAATAAATGACCCTGTTGTGACAAAACCGCTAATTTGAAATATAAGACTGTCTCATGCCGAATAGCTCGAATATATCTCCATAATAATGGGATCTCATCCATAAATCACAATATGCACCAAAATACACAAATATGCCCTCAACGGGCCAATTTACCAAAACACCCTAATAATCAAATGTGGACCCACATGCATGCATTTAACATCATATTATAATATAATTCACATAAACATGCATATAATCATTTAATGGCATAATTAAACAATTATGGCCCTCCTGGCCTACTAATCCAGCCATTAAACCGCATTAGGGATTTCAGGGCATTACAACTATCCCCTCCTTACAGAAATTTCGTCCTCGAAATTTACCTAAATAGCTCGGGATACTAACTCTGCATATTTGACTCCAGTTCCCAGGTCACTTCCTCGACCTTGTTGTTCCTCCACAATACCTTAACCAAAAGTATCGTCTTATTCCTGAGGACCTTATCCTTTATGTCAAGTATCTGGACTGGCTGCTCCTCAAAGGAGAGATCTGCCTCAAGCTCCAGATCTTCATAACTCAAAATATGATTCACATTAGATACATACCTCCGAAGAGCTGAAACATGAAACACATTATCCACGTTCCTGTAAGCCACTTGACCAATCCTCTCCAGGATCTCAAATGGACCTACAAACCTAGGGCTCAGCTTGCCTTTCTTCCCAAACCTTCTCACCCCTTTCCATGGTGATACTCTAAGGAAGACATAGTCTCCCACTTGGAACTCCACGTTCCTATGCTTGGGATCTGCATAACTTTTCTGCCTACTTTGAGAAGTGAGCATCCGAGCTCTAATCTTCTCAATAGCCCCACTGTTCCTCTGAACTGCCCCAGGACCCAAGTATCTCCTTTCACCTGTCTCATTCCAATGAATGAGAGATCTGCACTTCCTACCATACAACATCTCATAAGGTGCAACTCCGATGGTAGACTGATAACTGTTGTTGTAGGAAAATTCTATCAAAGGTAGATACTTACTCCAAGATCCACCAAAGTCCAGTACACATGCTCCCAGCATGTCTTCCAACATCTGAATCATCCTCTCAGATTGCCCATCTGTCTGAGGATGATAAGCAGTACTGAACTTCAATTGTGTTCCCACGACCTTCTATAAACTTCCCCAGAACTTGGAAGTAAAGGTGGGGTCCTGATCTGACACAATCGACCTCGGTGCTCCATGAACGCGCACGATCTCTCTCACATAGAGATCTGCATACTGATCAACTGTATATGTAGTCCTCACTAGCAAGAAGTGAGCTGACTTGGTGTAGCGATCCACTATCACCCAAATAGAATCATACTGACCAACAGTCCTGGGTAAGCCCACCATGAAATCCATCGTGATGTCTTCCCACTTCCACTTTGGGATATCTAGAGGCTGCAATAACCCTGCCGGCCTCTGATGCTCAGCCTTGACCTATTGACATGTCAAGCACTTAGCCACATATTCCACTACATCTCTCTTCATCCTTGGCCACCAATACAATGATCTCAATCCTGATACATCTTCGTGGTGTCTGGATGCAAAGAGTAAGGTGTAGTATGAGAGTCATCCAGAATCTCTCGCCTCAAAGCAGTGTCTAACGAAACACATATTTGCCCCTTGTATCTTTACAAGCCCAAATCATACATTGTATAATCTCTGGATGCTCTAGCCAAAACATCCTCTCTGATCTTTATCAGCTGTGGATCACTCAACTGACCCTCCTTGATTCTCTCCAATAGTGTGGACTGTAGCGTAATATTAGCCAACTGGCCCACCAGCAACTTTATACCAGCTCTGGTCATATCCTCTGCTAATTCTCTAGTTATTAATCTCGCACCTTAAATCTATCCCGGACCCTTCTGGCTTAAAGCATCAGCTACCACGTTGGCCTTTCCTGGATGATACAAAATCTCACAGTCATAATCTTTTACTAACTCCAGCCAACGCCTTTGTCTCATATTCAAATCTTTCTGAGTGAAGATGTATTTCAGGCTCTTGTGGTCTGTATAGATCTCACACTTCTCTCCATAAAGATAATGCCTCCATATCTTTAAAGCAAAGACCACAACTGCCAACTCTAAATCATGAGTGGGATATCTCTTTTCATACTCCTTTAACTGACGAGAGGCATAAGCAATTACCTTTTCTGACTGCATCAGAACACATCCCAAACCCTGATGAGAAGCATCACAATAAATCACAAACTTCTCTTGATCTATTGGAAGACTCAGAATTATGGCTGTAATCAATCTCCGCTTTAGTTCCTGTAAGCTGTTCTCACATTTATCTGACCACACAAATTTCTGACTCTTGCGTGTCAGCTCAGTCAATGCAGTAGCTATCTTTGAGAACCCTTCCACGAAACGCCTATAATAACCTGCCAATCCAAGGAAACTTCTAACCTCAAAAGCATTCTTTGGCCTTGGCCAATCTCTAACTGCTTCAATCTTTGTTGGATCTACCTTAATCCCCTATTTACTGACAATGTGCCCAAGAAAGGATACCTGAGATAACCATAACTCACATTTCTTGAACTTTGCAAATAGTCTGTGTTCCCTCAGTCTCTGTAGAACCAACCTCAGATGCTGCTCATGCTCTGACTCAGACTGAGAATAAACCAAGATATCATTGATGAAGACGATCACAAACTAATCCAGATAATCCTTGAACACTCTGTTCATCAGATCCATAAAAGCAGTAGGGGCATTAGTCAATCCAAAAGACATGACTAAGAACTCATAATGCCCATACCTGGTACGCAAAGCAGTCTTCGGTATATCTCTCTCCTTGACCCTCAAATGATGGTAACCAGAACAAAGGTCAATCTTTGAGAATACCTTCTTACCTTGCAACTGATCAAACAGATCATCTATCCTTGGCAAAGGATACGTGTTCTTGATTGTTAGCTTATTCAGTTCTCTGTAATCAATGCACATCCTCAGAGAACCATCCTTCTTCTTTACAAATAGAACTGGCGCACCCCAGGGTGATAAACTAGGCCTGATAAAACCCAAATCCAACAACTCTTGCAATTGTACTTTCAATTCCTTTAACTCAGCTGGGACCATTCTGTAAGGTGCTCTAGACACTGGCTCCGTCCCTGGTGCCAGTTCTATCCCAAACTCTATTTCTCTGTGCGGTGGCAACCCTGGCAAATCTTCTGGAAACACATCCAGGAATTCACAAACAAGTCTGGTCTCTTATGGTCTCACTGGCACGACCTAAGTGGTGTCAACCACACTGGCCAAGAATCCAATGCAACCTCCTTGCAATAGATCCCTAGCCCTCAAAACAGAAATCATAGGTATGCGAGGTCCATGCACAGTACCAACAAACACAAAAGGATTATCACCTTCAGGCTCAAAGGTGACCATCTTCCTTCTGCAATCAATGGTTTCCCCATACTTTGCTAACCAGTCCATACCCAATATCATGTCGAAGTCAGTCATAACCAACTCTATCAAATCCATTGATAACTCTCTGCCCTCCACTGTCACTGGCAAAGATCTGAACCATCTCCTGGATACCACTAATTCCCCAGTGGGTAACAAAGTTCTAAATCCTACAGCATAAAAATCACAGGGTCTACACAGTCTATCAATAATACTACTAGCAACAAAAGAATGTGTAGCACCAGAATCAATCAAAACATTTTAAGGGGTTCTAGCAATAAGAAGCTGACCTGTGACAACTGAGGGAGAAGCCTCGGCTTCTGCTTGTGTCAATGCGAACACTCGAGCTGGGTCCGAGCTGTCCGCTCTCCTGGGTTCTTCTTTTCTTACCTTAGGGAAATCCTTTCTAAGTTTACCCACTGCTCCACATGAGAAGCAGGCCCTTGCCCTACACTCTCCCAAATGATGCCTCTTGCATCTAGGGCATTCAGGATAATACTTCCAGGCTTCATTACCACCTAGACGACCCATTAAAATTCCACGGGGCCGCCTATCGGGACCTGGAACTGGGAAGGTGTCAGGAACCTTCCTCTTCTAATCACTGAGGCCTACACCCCTACCAGAAACCACAAATAGAGGACTCGTCCTCCTGAACTCCTTTCTGGTTGCATTGTCTCGCCAGATCTTGTTCTCTACACTTTCAGCTGTGAGTGCCTTCTCAACCACCTGCACATAGGTAGTAACCCCAGCCACAGTGGGAATACGAACATCACGGCCTAATCTGGGCTGTAGCCCCTGAAGAAATTTCTCCCTCCTGGTCCCATCAGTGGGCACCAGCTCCATGGAAAATTTTGCCAAACGATCAAACTTCAAGGCATAGTCAGTGACTGACAAACTTCCCTGAAGTAGCCTAATAAATTCCTCAGCTTTTGCTGCCCTGATAGCATCATTATAATATTTCTTGTTGAACAGAGTCTGAAACTCTTCCCAGCTCAGGGCATTAACATTTCTGGTTTGGGTAATAACCTCCCACCAAATTCGGGCATCCTCCCGAAACATATAAGTGGCACAAGCCACCCTCTCATTACCAGTCACCCTCATGAAGTCCAGGGTGGTGGTAATCATACTCATCCACTGCTCTGCTTTGGCAGGATCTGCACTGCCCTAAAAAACTGGAGGTTGCTGCTTCCTGAACCTTTCATAGAGAGGCTCCCATTTATTACCAACCTCAGGCAGCTGCTCTGCTATTGGCACCGACACAGGAGGTGCCTCTGATACACTGGCCACTACAGGTGCTTGCTGTTGTCTCAGGAGACGAAGTTCCTCTCCCTGTCTCAACACTGTAGCGTGCATATCGCTAATTAACTGCTGCCAGTTTGCAGGAGCTGGCTGTGGAATCTGTCCTTGGTCATTTTCTTGACCCTGATTATTATTATTCTGGCCTTGATCACTCTGGCCAGCTGACATATCTGTCTGCCCTGGATTCATTCTTATTAGCTTATACCTTGTTGAAATAATGATCAATACGGCCAATTAAGTAGTAATAACTAAAGCTCTTGCCGCCTTACGGTCCAAGAACAAGCAGATAATTATCATATTCCACAGTCATACAAATACAAGTGGATACATGATTATAGCATTTAGCACTTAGCATGTATCACATAATAATTCAAAACCAACAATACTAATAAGTATGTTCCAGCAATTTTAGTACTATTTAGCACACGGTTGCTGAAGATGTAATATTCAAGGCACATGTTTAACATGGTGTCTCATGCATACAGGTAAAGCATTTATATAATATATGTAAGCATTTATACATATAACAACATAAATAGTTACCAAATCATGAGTCGAGCTTGACTTCAGTGGTGAGTGTACATGCCTAGCCAGTCTACAGAAACCCTAACCTTGGCACGCTCTGATACCAAGTTGTAACGCCCTGGTTACCCTAGAACAATTATGGTGAATGGTGAATCGTGAATTTAACTCGCTACCCGAGTTCTTTGGTTAAAAACGTGCTTCTAGGTGTTATTAACAGGGTTAGGTGGAAAACCAATCAAAAGGGAAGGATATATTTTATTTAAAACATAAAACTGTTCATAGGCCCATAAAAACGTTTACAAGTTATTTACAACTCAAAATGGTCATTACAGTTTCAAATATACAAACCCGCCGACCTAAGCGGAAAAAATAGGGTAAACCCCCTAGTTCCTTTGAGAACTCCTTGGCCGTGGTGGTCAAGCGGCTGCATATGTACACAGCACCACCTAAGCTCTCCACTCAAGACTGGGTGAGCTTTTCTTTCCCTTTACCTGCACTACATAGCACCCATGAGCCAAATCCCAGCAAGAAAACACAATATAGCATGAATATAATATCAACAATGATCATAATAATCATTCAGGACTTTCAGTCTAAAACAGATGAGTGACAGTTGAAAAGTCACTAAGGTGGGTTCCGTTCCCTCTAGCCATGTGACGATAGGGTCACCTGTGCTTTACAAATAAGTGATCCTTTCACTAGATTATCAAGATAGGTGCTCAATGAACTAGTCACCAATATAACCTACCGCGTGACCATAGAGTCACAACCGTGGGATTCCGCTCCCTAGCCACGTGACAAGCAGTCACCTAGGCCTTTGGCCCTGCTCTGAGTAACTAGTCCTAGACTAGTCAAGCGCTTATAATTTTCATCGACCTTAGGGTCGGTCCAGCATTAATGCTCCTATAGTCATTCAATGCTGATATCGATTAGATCTAATCTTTTATCGGCCCTGCGTTCAGGACGCTTATGCCGTTTCTGACTCTCAGGTCAGTAATATGCGACCAGTGCCGTCCCTGATTAATCAGTGCCACACACAAGTAAGCAAGCTATGCTAAGCATATAATATGCAATCAATGTCCACATTTAACAACCAACATGCCTCAACAATAATCATGCATGTCATATACACAGGGTGCAGTTCTCTTACCTCTGATTCGAGCGAGAATGAATAAAAGAACGACCCTTGAGAACGATAAACCTTTAAGTCCTTTAGCGGTCACCTAGTCATAACCAAATATGGAACACTATCAATAAAATTAATAACAAAGGTTCCCAAACCAAGATCTAGCCTCCGGGACATCAAACCCCACTAATCTGGGTAGTAGGAACAATCTCGAGGCCTAAAACCAAGTTCCCATGATCAAAACACTCAATTGGCCTCGAAACCACTCAAGAGTTGCGGCCCTAGAAGCTTGAGCCGCAGCCCCCAGCCACACTAGGAGCAAGGTCCGCGGCGCCCACTACCCAGTGCCACGACGCCCAGCACACCCAAATGCCTCCACCAACTTCTTTGAGCTTGGGCTGCGGCCCCCACCCAGAAACCAGCCATAAACTCAATTTTTCCCATCCTAAACCTTCCAAAAACATACCTAAACACTTCCAAATCCAAAAATCAAAGTTCCCAAACATCCCAATGATCCAAAATCATCAAATCCCCAGGCTCAAACGAACCAAAAACTCAACGATTCACAAAATCCAATTCAAAGCTTAGAAACTCTAAAAACTCAACACTTAAAACTTAGATTACCTTTGATTGGGTTGTTTTCTGTTAAATCATTCGGTAAAGAAGCTTCTAATCTTTCCTAGGATCACTATGCCTCAATCCTCGCTTGATTCCGACTCCTAGAACTCAATATTTCTTCGAAATTGCCTCGAACGGTAAAAGGAACTAACGGGAAGAGAGAAAGTGTTTTTCTAACGTACGGTTCTATATGACGAGCTACTTCAAGCTTAAGTGACCTCAAATAAAACCTAGTGCTCAGGGTCCCAAAAACACCCCCGGGGACATAATAGTCAAAACTTCCAGAATTTCCTCCAGATCTCAATAACTCCCAATTTATAATCAAATAAACATTCTCATTACTCAATATCCCAATAAATGACCCTGTTATGACAAAACCGCTAATTTGAAATATAAGACCGTCTCATGCCGAATAGCTCGAATATATCTCCATAATAATGGGATCTCATCCATAAATTACAATATGCACCAAAATACATAAATATGCCCTCAACATGCCAATTTACCAAAACACCCTAATGATCAAATGTGGACCCACATGCATGCATTTAACATCATATTATAATATAATTCACATAAACATGTATATAATCATTTAATGGCATAATTAAACAATTATGGCCCTCCCGGCCTACTAATCCAGCCATTAAACAACATTAGGGAGTTCAGGGCATTACAATAACTTTGAATTTCGCACTATAAAATCAACCCGAACCCGAGGAGAAAATAATCCAAGACTTATAACTTGGTTACTTGGGGGGCATACAGGTGTTCGATATAATCATACCACGAGCTTAGAAAAAATCTATACATCTTTTCAATAAAAAGTTGTCTCAAACTTTTGGAAAAAGATTAGAGTATAGAGGATAACCGAGCATAAAAGGAAAATTATTACAATTTTTTTGTGCAACAAAATTTTGAGTAATATTCTATCCTATCATGCTTCTATGGATACAGGAGAATGAGTTTCGAGCATTTATAAGCTCATCGTACTTATATGTTTAAATATTATGCACAGTGATTGTGACAATACACGAAACAAGTAGATGTACTTGAAAGTTTAAATGACGCAATCAAGATTTGAAAAATTCAAGTTAGTATAAAAGTGAAATTTTGAAATGAAAATCGAGCTAGTACAATAACTCAGATTGTCAAATATGATTCCAAATGAAACTTAACTAACATTAAAAAATCAAAGCTATAAAATCCTAGTCCTAACCAAGTACGAGGCCTGAATGATAATAGGTAAGCTATTAAGCTATAAAATTCTGGTCCTAACCAGGTACGAGGCCTGAATGATAACAGGTAAGCTATTAAGCTATAAAACCCTGGCCCTAACCAGGTACGAGACTTGAATGATAACAGGTAGGCTATTAAGCAATAAAAACCTGGTCCTACCTAGGTACACAACCTGAATACTAACAGGTAGTTGTTAAGCAAAAACTTAAACCTGACTGAACGAGGCTCGAACTGAGAAGATAAAATCAACTCGGAAGCATCCTCAGAAAAGAAGACAACTTTAAGCTATGATCGGGGATAACTTCAAATTTTGCTCGTTGTTAGTAAGAAGATAACCTCACAATCTGATCACTATCATAAAAGAGGAAAACTTCAAAATTAATCGTCCACCAATTGGAGGAGTAACCTTCAACTCTGTTCCTACAAAGAGAAGCTTGCTCGCTCATGGGTCTTCATAAATAAATAACTTTTTTTCAACCTGTTCGCCAATTTGCATGTCACAAAAATGAATAGGAAAAGAAGAGCTCGGAAACCATGAAAGGAAATCTGGCAATACTATGCTTCTACACTGGGTGAACAAAATCCTCAGAAGTACAAGAACATGTACCAACATGGAACCTGTTCGCATATCATAGCATGTTCCCTATGTCTATATACATGAAGTGAGCAAAGTGATTATGTTAGCCCAAGGTGTTGATAAGCACCCAAGCACAATGTAACAAGTGATCAAGGACCAAGATTCCTCAATCACTCGGGGGGCACATACAGTATATATGAGAACCCAATAAGATGTTTTCTACAAAAAAACAACCAAAATAGAGTTATGTTCGCTTGAAAAAGAGTATGTTTGCTGGTACATGTAAAAAGCCTCTGTTCGTATCATACACTAAAGGCAACTAGTCTATTCGTATCATGCACTAAAGGAAACTAGTCTATTCGTATCATGCACTAAAGGCAACTAGTCTGTTCGCACTAAGAACAAAAGGCAAAATGGTTTGTTCGTTGTCATGTTAGTAAAAATTACAAAAGAAAACAAAGAGTCAAGAGTATGCAAGTACAAAATACTCCAACATAAGGCGGGCTATAGACTAAGCTATCAGGACTCTGGCTCAAGGATCTGATCACCTGAGGCAGCTAAAGGGTCAGCAAAAGTGCTAGTAGTGAGATCTTCAGGACTTGAAACATCACCATCCCCCGGCTCTACTAAGGAGGTACGAACAGAAGATTTTTCTTCATCAACAAGTCTCTGTTCGCAAACTTCTAGTAGGGACTTCTCTCCACCATTCAGAAATGTTAAATCAATACCGCGGTTGTGTTTCCAAACTTGAAAAAACATGTTATTTAAGATCTTTCCTTCTTCTTCAAGGGTTTGAAGGCAATTAGCTTCCGCATCAGCTTTAAGTTGCTCAACCTCAACAACATGAGACTTCTGAAGACGGTCAATCTCAGACTTTGGTTGATTGATCTCAGTACAAGAAGAACTTTTGAGTTGCTCGAGCTCATTCTTACAACTATTCCTCTCACCACGAACAGTGTCTATCTCAGACACGAGGGCACAACATGTATCTTCCTTATCCTTCTTCAACTGCTCGATAGATTCAGATAAGTTGGTCAAGGTGATCATTGTCTGTGAAGGATAAAAATAGATCAATACAGAAAATCAAGCGGAAAGATAACAAGTACGATAATAAGAGAAGAACCATACCTAAATAGTGTCAACAATAGAATGGCGAATGATCTCGCTGGGGATGCAAACTCCAAAGAAAGACCTTTCTGCCCGTATTTGTTCAATCTGGATGACCTTTCCAAATCTAGGTACCACCATTTGAACACAAGAAGGCAATATAAGAGATAAGGACCTGGTCGTGGGAACCACACTAGCAGTCACTGCAGGGGCTGGCGGTGAAACCCCAGCTAGAGGCCGACTCTGGCCTAAACGAACAGAAGAGGACTCTGCAAGGGTTCCCTTATCCTTGTTCGCTAACTGATTCCTCCTCTTGTTAGCCCTTGCACATACAACCTTAGGGCCACCGAACAAAGCTCGAGCATTCATGTCTCCCACCAAAAGAAAAATTGTCAGATAAGATGCAAAAAATATATATCAGACATAATACGGTTAAGAAAAAATAGTATACCAGAAGGAATATCAATAAAAGTTTCCTCTGGAAAGTATTCATTTAACCAATGAGGGAGGGATACTTCCTCATTTCTAAGGGATAGACCAAGACCTCCCACGTCACTAAAAGTTTCAGAAGGGAGAGGCACTTGCGATAAGTCAAAATCTGAATAGTTTGGCAACCTAAAACAAAGACTGCTTGGGGAAAAACAAGCAGATGAAACCTCGAAGTGAACAGACTCAGGCTCGTCACGAACAACAAAAACCTCTTTCGATGGCCTCTCATGTATAGACTCTCGAACTTCAGAAAAAGGAATGCAGTCAAACTTCAGAGGCAGCGATAGATGATCCAATAACTGGTGTGGTTCGAGTAGACCGACCAATCGTAAATTGTCATCATTGATAAGGAAAGAAGCATTCCTATTCTTCCCACCCAATTGACGTAACTGAGAAAGACGCTCTCGCATCTCAGAGGTGGGAGTTGGTCACCCATAACGACCTAAAACAATAAGTTAAGCGAACATAATAAGCTTAACGTGAAGGAAACGGACAGACAACTATTGAAAGGGAAACGATCAGATACTTACCAATATCACGGAATGACCTATGCACGGACTAGAGGGCATTGGTAAAATAGTATTGACTAAAGTAGTGACCAGGGTTGGAAACACCACTCCTAAGGACTTCCCCACCAGAATAGCTACACAAGTGGTAGAATCCTTCATAACCTGACACACGGTTGGACTTGATATTGAACAAGTAGTGAACCTCCAAAGCATCAGGATGAGGCCAATCTAACACTCTACACAAAATACATAGTAGTACCAATAATTTGTAATTGTTCGGTGTCAATTGGAATGGGGTTATTCCAAAGTAGTCACATATTTCCACAAAGTACGGATGAAGTGGAAGGAAGGCACCTACTTGGCAATGCATGGGACTCCAAGCGATATACCC
Organism: Humulus lupulus; assembly: GCF_963169125.1. Lineage (NCBI taxonomy): Eukaryota > Viridiplantae > Streptophyta > Magnoliopsida > Rosales > Cannabaceae > Humulus > Humulus lupulus. Next base: position 45,411,604 of record NC_084802.1, on the reverse strand, counting down.
GTCTGGTGGGGAGCCTACTTGTTCATCATTAATAGGGACTCTAAGACCAAGCTCGCCAATAAGTCCATATTTATCTATTAAATGGGACAAGTCACTTGTAGAAAAGACGGATCTCCGTGTTACAAAACCATCCGAGCTAAATATTTCTCCAAGCTCTTTTTCGGTATAGTCGACCTTTTTTCTCTTCTTGAACGCTCTTGATTTCTTGGGAGGCATGGACTTGGTCCTAGATTAGAAGCAAATCGGGACGAACAAATCCCTATACACTTTGAAGAACGAGGCATAACTGGATTGTAAAAGAAACTAGACTCCTCGAAGACCGAGCAAAACCAAGTACCTGAAAAGGAAAGGAGAGAGTAAGATTTTGTTCGCACATACACAATACGAGGCATGTTCGCCCATAAGTGTACAACTAGGGCGAACAGATCCAAAAAAAAAAAAAAATACTAGAACATAGAAATGAGATTGCTTACAAAAGAATCTATACTTGGGGAGAACGAGGGAACTCGCTCATAAAAGGAGTTCAAGCATCCTGTTCGTTTATGGGTTAGTTCAAGCATCCTGTTCATTTAATGGGTTAGTTCAAGCAACCTGTTCGTTTATGGGTTGATTCAAACATTTTGTTTACAAGACACTAGCAAATTCAACTTAAGGAAAAGACGTGTGATGTCTATTTGAGTAATTTGGTAGTAATTGCTAAGTGTGTGCATGCACTCATTGGCAAGAGGAGTACCTACTCGTTTTTATTCATAAAATGTGGATTGGACCAAGACTTAGGTGGGGCTGTTCGCATATTTCAAAGAAGCAACCTATTCACCTATAACTTTGGAGGAAAAGCTTATTTGTCCACCTATACTATAAATGGTGCAAATAAAAGGTAAAGGCTGTGAATCATAGGGTCCTGTTCGTTTGCATTACTCTATTCAAATTGTTCAATGATCGGGCAAACAAGCAATGAATCAGATGGATTATGAGAACCTATTCGCATAAGGCAACATGGAGTTACTTAGGTTCCTGTTCGCGCAAGGCCTATATACACATACCAGATGAGAACAGAATAAAAAAAAAGAATGGGGAAATTTTTCACATAACTAAGTCAGAATTGTGCAAAGCACGAAAATTGACTTGGGGGGCAAATGTTATAACGACCCGAATTTGCTAATCAGGCTTAGGGCCTTGATTAGTGTGCCTAGAGGGCAATAAGTGGTTTAAAATGCTTATATGTGAATTTATGTGTATATATGATTATGATGCATGTTTAATTGAGTTAAATGTGCATGTGGGCCTTGTCTGGATATTAGGGGCATAAGTGTGATAAATGAGATAAATGTTGTATATATGTTATATGTCTGTACAGCACGATCCGAGACAGTCCTGGGGAGCGGTTAGTCGGAGTGTCACAACGGGGTTGAGATTCGGACTCGGGGCGAGTCGAGGGGTAACTTGGGTATTAGATGAGTTATGGGGTCATCGGGACATGAAAATAAATATTTGGAGATATACTTGAGGATAGAATGTCTAGGCGGGAATATTTGGGAAATTTACCATTTTTCCCTCGGGGAAATTTTGGTACCCCGAGCCTTGAGGTAATCCTTTAGACTTAAGTTAATAAAAACAAGGGAGGGAATCGTTTAGAAGACTTAGGAACTGACTCACCTTCTCCCAGCTGAAGATAAACCTTATCTCTTTTTCTCTTTCACTCCCTAAGACAAAACTCAAGGGAACTTTGGTGGAAACTAGCTTTAGCAAGGAATTGGCTGAGGAAACTTAGGAGTTTAAAGCTTGAGGATTGAGGATCAACTTCTGGGATTGAGTTCAACAAGGTAAGCTCTAATTATTGGGACTATGTTGAGAATTGTTGCTGGTTTGCTAGAGCATGCATGATAGTTAAGCTTAATCTGTTTTGGGGTATTTTAGTTGGATTTTGGAGCAGATTTCTGGTGGGCTTTAGTGTTGATATTGAGCTGGTATTCATGTGTTATTTATTTGGGTTCATTACGTAGGTTTAGAATGAGTTATCTTGAGGAAAAGGTAGGGAAGAAGATGGAAAATTCTGGGTTCGGAGGTGAGAGCCGCGACCCTAGGAGGGGTGCACCGCGGCCCGTGTGCGCGCGTGGCCATGGAAAGACCGAGAAGCTCATGCGCGCCGCGGCCCGTGTGGGGGTCAGTGAGGTGCTAGCCTCTATTTCGAGGCTAGCCACGGCTCTTGTGGGTGGGGCCATGGCCCTTTGTGCCAGATTGAGTTTTAAGGGTATTTTAGGCTTGGGAACTCAAGGGGTAAGGCTCGGGATGGATTTTATCACCCGGATTGATAGAATTCAAGGACCCGGAGGTTAGGGTTATGGCTCTAAGTTATTTATTGGATTAGAATTTGATGGATGGACATTGTTAATGTGTTGTGACTAGGGTTTCGGTGAGGCTCACGTTAGAGGACTGTGCTCGGGGCATCGGTGCTCAGAAAGCTCGGAACTCAGGTAAGAGAACCCTTGTTCCCATAGAGCTTGTGTGCAGGGCTGAGCCCAATGTGTTTGAATAGCATTGATATGCAGGGCCGAGCCCAATATGTTAGAACTGCGGGGCGTAGCCCTTTATCAGATTATGCTAGAATTCTATACTTGCTCGTTATGCTATGTATATTATGATGTGAATGGTCGGCTTGAGCCGGGAACGGTGTAGACCGAGAATGGCGAAGGGCCGGGAACGGCATTGGGCATGTTGAGTGCAAGGCCGAGAACGGCAAGAGGCCGATAGCAGCGTTGAGCACGTGGAGTGCGAGTTGCCAGGGTGAGTCCCTAGAAGGATACCTGGGATATCCTCACGACGTGGTTCGCCAACCCAGGGCTTGGTAAACGCCTGGGACGGCTAGGCCGTATGTGTTTAGCCATTGGTGGCCTCTTTATATGCTTGATTATGTGTTGCATATGTTATCTGTTTGTGGGTTTTCTTGGTGGGCTTCGGCTCACAGATGCTCTGTGGTGCAGGTAAGGGTAAGCAAAAGATCAACCAACCATGAGTATAGCAGGCGGGAGGAGGCGTGTACATGTTTGGCCAGCTTGACTACCACGGCTAGAGGATTTTGGGAGATGCTTGTAAATGAACTTAGATTTCGTCGTTTAGCCGACTTAGTACAGTTTTTATGTTGTAAATGTTTCTAAACTGTATTTTGGGATCCCAAGTGTAAACTTTTTATATTTATCTATGGAAACTACTATTTTTCGAGTCTTTTCTTTTTTTATGGCTTAGTTACACTATTTGATTTTAAACCTCGATTAGCGAGTTAAAAGCACGTTTTTAAACTCACTTAGTAATGACTCTAAGGAACTAGGGCGTTACAAATGTTATACCCATTTTTTTTTGGATATTTATGACATTTAAAAAAAATAGCAACTATAAAGAGATGATGAACAAAACACTTTGCCTTCTTATTCTCAAAAAGTACAAAGTACTTCCTGATCTCACAAAGTACAAAGTACTTGTTCTTACATAGCACAAAGTGCTTCTTGTTCTCACAGCATACAAAGTACTTCCTATTCTCACGAAGTAAAAAGGCAAACCGTTACACGCTAACAGGAGGATCTTGTTCGTTCAACATACAACATCCGCGCCAACAGAGTTAGCAAAGGAGTACAGAGTTGTCATCTATCAAAATATAACTGTATTTATGTTGTAATGTATTATTGCGGGCCAAGCCCAATAACTTAGGCCCATGAACTAATTGTAACCCTAAACTCCTCACTATAAATAAAAGATGGGATAGAAATGGGGGAGGCAATTCATAATATCGAATCACTATTCTTGTATACACAGTCCTTATGTAATGTAAAGCGCAGGAGGACTATAGACCAACCAACGCGCATGTGTTGACGGAAACTATGGTTCTTCAAGCTTAAATATTAATAAAAGTGACTAAGTGGATGAAGGTCATCTTTTTAGGGCCGAACCACTATAAAATATGGTGTTATTTATTTGATTAGATCTCTATTTTTGAATTCATGCTCTTATGTTCTCAAGTTGACGAAAAACGGTGCCAACAAAAGTCTTCCCAAGAACATATATAATTTTCATCTGGGAGACATATACATAATTACAAAAGATCCATCACCCTACCACTGAGGTTACTTGGTGCAAGACTTGACTAATGATCAAGCACCACGACATGTGCACACATACAAAATGGCCCCATGATGGTGTGTCATGTCGTAGCACGTCACACTCTCCCCCACTTAATTCTTCAGCGTCCTCGACGAACATGCTCCTTGCTAATCTTCAATTCTCTACATAAGATTGTGCAAGTTTCCACCCTTTCCCAGCAAATTGCTTCATCGATGAGCCCTTTCCATTTTACCAGAAACTCTTTCTTCTTCTTTCTATCCACGACCAGGGCCCTCTCCGCTAGGATTTCTTCAGGTTGTCTACTTCTTCATGGCTTGACGCTGAGTCCTTCTCTGGTAGACTGGTTGCGAGCTGGATCTTCATGACACAGTTTGAGGTTGCTGACATGCAAGACCGGGTGTATCTTTATCCATTATGGTAAGCTAACTTTGTATGAGGTTAGACCCACTTTCGAGATGATTGGAATAGGACCTTCGTATTTACGGATGAGTCTAATGTCTTTATTGTTGGGAAAACTTATGCAATATCTTGTTTATTTTCATGTAAATCATATATCAAATAAATTAATATAAGAAAACCTAGAACATGTTTCTATAATTGAATTTAAATAGAGATAATGATAAGAACACTTACATTATACGCAACAGAATGTATTAGTCATTCCTTCAATTTCTTTAACCCTTGAATCCTTTCTGTCGCAAGGTATTACCAAGAAACTGAACCGATCTTCAAATTTTTTCAGAGTCTTCCAAAGTATCCTTAGAATCACCTATATTAGAGTGGGCAATTCTCAACACATTAGATAGACACAAAGAGAAGAAGAGAAGAGAATATTCAAGCTTAGAAAAGGACTTTCGTTGTAGAGAGAATCTAAAACACTAAAGTATCAAAACTAGATCTTCTAATCTTCTGTTCTGCTCCAGATCTTCTCAATCATTTGTTTTCAACTCTCACTTAGCATTCCTTTTATAGGCCCAATTAGGTCATTTATTTTAATTAAAAAATAAATAACATAATAGATAATATCAGCCATTAGGTTGAAATTCTCATGGCTTTAGGCCCGTGAAATTCCCATTTAATTATAAGTCTGTTGGACTTAAAATCAATGCCCGTATTATTTTCTATTGATTAATTAATTAAATCATTTATCAAATTAATTATTTATAATTTGAACATTAATTTAAACCTATTTATTAATTTAGACACCAATTTGTCTTAATTAATAAATCTGCCCTAAAATCTCGTTTCTTCTCTAGATTGTATAACTTTGTGAAACTATCCAAAATTGACCTGGTCAACTTTGATAATTCTAATTGATAATTAAATCAATTAATTGAGGCTGTCTAGATGATTTTATCCAAGGTATAGTGAGGACCATGGGCCTATGAAATCAAGCTCCAATAAGTTATCATAAATTTAACAAATACTTATTAATTCCTCGTGACTCCACTAAAGACTCAAAATTGCATTCTTGAATTCATAGAACACTTTATAACCAATATAGTTTCGTTATTAGTTATCCATTGTTACAACCATAATTATCACTCAATCCTCTATTGACGATCTACAATGAGATGGGACTAAAACTAATGCTTTACCCCTCACTATATTTTATCCTTAAAACACTTAGCTCCTTGTAAATGATATTTCAGTAAACTAATATTAATTACTGAAATGAGATCTCTATCATTTAGCACATTGAACCAAACTAAAAGGAAACCACGTTTTACTTCTTCATTAGAAGCTATAGATGTCCATATCTATGATTAACACTCTGACTTAATTATACTACCATGTTCCTAAGATGTAAGTATGGGCTAGTCCGTAGGGTAAGATGGTAACGAACAAGTCAAAGAACTCAAATAATACAATCAGTTAGAATACTAACCACTCATAATTGATATTGAATTGACCTGGTCAACTATATGATATGACTAGAATAGATAATAACGGTACATTTACTTATCATATCTACTGTCAATATCTGTCCAGTCTGATGTAACAAATACATACGATCTTATCTACTTTGCTAATGTTCTGGAAATAACATAACACTTAAGTAGATGATATCGTAGATTGGCAAGTCAGTGCAAATCTTGTGCATTGACTAATCTTAGAACTAACTTATGTTTGAACATATAATCATATTTATATTCTACAGTGATTACGTCACTATAAATATAGCTACATGCTCATGATTTAATAGAAGTTTATATTAAACAGATAATCATGAAAATAAAACATGTGAGCAAAGTGATTGACCAAGTCAAAAATTGATTTATATTATTCTATTGATAATGAAATGAGATTACAAAGATATTGAGTTTTAATTAGGGCATAAAACCCCAACACTTGTTCCCCCTGAATCTCAGTTGTTCGGGCCTTAGTTTGATCGTCACTAAGTAACCTGCTTTGAATTTTAGCAGTCGTCTCTTCTGATCTACCCACTTTTTCATTCTCTTTGAAGCCTTCTCTAGATAGGCTCAGGCAATCTCGATGATTTTCTTCCAGTCTTTCGTGAAATTAAAGTGTAACGCCCTAAACTCCAAGGACCGTTACGGTGTGCCTTTTAAACAGTGCTAAACTCGCTAATCGAGTCATTTGGCCATAATCATGTGACTAAGTATGATTAGCGGTTTAGGGATTAAAATTTTTGGTTAAGATATAATGTTTCACTAAAACATTTACTGTATACATTGGGATCCCAAAAATATAATTTAAAGGTCATTTACAAGAAAATATTTACAACCATCCGATCTAAGCGGCAAAACAGGGTTTAACCCTAGTTCCTCTTTCAACCCTTGGTCGTGGCAGTCGAGCAGCCGCATATGTACACATCGTCACCTAAGCTCTCCAACTCAAGGATGGTCCAACTTTCTTTTTCCTTTACCTGCACCACATAGCACCCGTGAGCCGAAGCCCAGCAAGAAAACTCAATATGCTCATGGACAATAATAACATGTCATCAAATCATAATGTGCATGCCTAGCAATAATAGTGCAATATCCAACATTTTCATTATACATTTTTATTATAAATCAGAGTTTTAATACATAAAATGTACAAGTTTACAAATTTAAGAAATAGTAATGGAAAAATAGTGTTTAAAATATCATTTTATGTTTTTAATGAGATTAAAGAGAGAGAAACTTGAGTAGTCAAGTATTGGACCCAAATTTCATATAATTTTAATTGGGGATTTTTATAAAATTAAGAAAGTTTTGCTAAAGGGCTTATTTGAAAAGAATTTTAGTATTTTGGGTCCAAGTGTAATTTTAAAAAATAAAAAATAAATAAAAAAAGAAAAGAAAAGGCTTCAGCCTTTCTTTTTACCCGAGCCCCTCTCTCTCTCTCCTCAGAAACTCTCTCTCTCTCTCTCTCTCTCTCTTTCTCTCTCTCTGCGTGCTACTGTTGCCGACGACGCAGGAGTACTTTTCGACCACCACTTTTAGCCACGCGCCGGACCGTTGGATTCAGAGGCCTCCGAACTATCGTCCCACGCGGGAATCTAGAGCTCACTCGCCGATTAAACACCTCAACCACTCGATTTAAGTTCAGCCACCCTGCGACTTCAAAGTTGCGATTCGGCCACCTCGGGCATCCGTTTCCCGATCCGTCACCACCATCGTGCTCCTCGTGTTGTGGGCTTCAAAACCCAATAACTTGTTCCTACATCTACCATAGTTGGGTGGTGGGCCCACCACGAGCCACCGCGATCCACCGTAGACCGACGGTCGAAACTTAGTGTTCGAGGTTCCGAAGTACGTTTTGAGTTTCAGAAAATCATCGTTTGACTTGTTGTGGAACCCGATTATTGTGGTATAATTTCTTTGACCAATATATTGTGATTTAATTGTGATTGATTAGAGTAATTGTTATTATGTGTATTTATAGTATATAATTATATATTATTGATATATGGAATATTTTTCTGTAATTATACTGGCTGTCTGAGATTATATATATTTATGATACAGGTTTTGATTTTGGGTTTGTCCATTTTATAGCCGTTGTGCTGTCCAATTTTCTAGAAAATATTAGATATTAAATAAATTATAAAAATACATATTTAATTGATTTTCTATTAATATGGAAATTATTATGATTAAGTAATTTTAATTATTATTGTTATTATTTTGTCAAGTAAATCAAGAATATAGTTTCACACACACATATATATATATATATATATATATGAAAAGTGTGATTTATAGTAAACCTATTATTTAACAATTATTCTTATATATTAATATTTTGTTAATATTTGAATATTTAAAATAATATCAAATATTAGTTTCTTACAGTTATTGATATTTGTAAGACCAGTGAATTTTGGAAAAAATATATTTATTATATCACTGAATTGATGTTATGACTAATTAATAATAATATAAATATTTATAATTATATTATTATCACAATATCGATTATTACAATTTTATGTTAAATATATAATTTCTTTTATAAAATGACTATTTGAATATATACATTCCTGTACGTATTGCTATTGAAGTATTTTGTTATTAATATTGAAATAAGTTTATTTATAAACGATAATTATTATTGTTGTTGTGATTATTATTATTATTATTATTATTATTATTATTATTATTATTATTATCATAAGAGTACATTATCTTATGAGCAAGGTTTAAAGCATGATTTTATATGAAGAGTTATTTGTATTACGTTGATAATAATAATTATTATCATTCATATAGTTTATGGTATTGTTAATATACACTATCAATAGTGTATATTTACGATTTTGATAGAATTTAATAAATGATGTGCCTTGAATATGATTTGTATGGATTTGATTGATTGACTCTTGCTGAGCAATTTTAAAATAAGCTAAGGACCTAAGGTAAGTAAATCTCACCTTTTGTGCTTAAGTGTAAGATGCATGACTACATTGATTGTGTACATCTGATGAGTTAAGTATGGTATGATGCATATGATAAGTATGTGAAGAATGGTTATATGAATATCATGATAGTGTTGTGTGATATGAATTTGATGAATTTCGTGATATGTGAAAGACGTCTTACTTGGTTAAGATTGATATGAATTATGTGCAAGTATGTGTTCTTATGTTGATGAATATGTGGATTACTGTTATGTTCATGATTTTGTTGTATGTTATGATATATGAAGCGTTTAAGTTTTTAGGCTGGAAACCTTAGACCTGAGCCATAGCTCTACGTTAAGGTATAACAACGCCACCAACCCAAAGCTTCATGTATTATGACTAAAGATGTTTTGAGTTATATGAGATGTGATACAATGCCTTGATTGAATACCATCAACATGAATCATGAACATGAACATTGGCATTTCAGCATCAGCATGTATGCATGGCATGTACAGTTATGTGATACATTATTATGTGATACAAGACCATGCATATGAATATGAGAAAAGTTATGAAATGCCTTGAAAAGTCTTATGTAAAAGTGAACATTTTAATGACACAAGGCTTAAGCAAAGTGATAATAAGATGTTAAAAAAGGGTGCCACTATTTTGATGAAGCAATCAAGTAAGTTCAGTAAAGAAGAAGGAAGTCTATAAGACTTATAGTGGCTGCCCACTAGTGTGGGCTAGGTCAGAGTTGACCATTCAGATATGCTTGCCATGTTTCCTTCTTTCTCCTCCATATGTGTAATAAGTATGGCAGCTATGGCAACGATGAAATGAGTGTTATGATAAGCCTAGCTGTGATGATGGCTAGCCGGAGGAGAACCCATGGGATTCTATATGATATGTGTAACAAGCCCTGCAGGCATTGGCCGAATCAAACAGTGTGCACAAGTGATATTGGGCCCATAAAAATGTGAAACTAAAAGAAAGAGCATAAAAGTAAAGTTTGAAAGTGCATGAGCAATAAATGAAATGCATAAGTATATAAGTCAGCATATTAGTATGTGTGCACTACAAACTCACGACATTCATGTGTATGTGTATGCATGAGATTTGCTTACTGAGCGTTAGCTCATTATGTTATTTTCCAACATTTTTCCAGGTGTGGCTTTAGCTGTTGAGCAACTTGTGGAGCACGGACTCAGTAGCAATGCAATAATGGTTTAGAGTTTTCATATGGCTGCCTTAAATTTAAAGTATTCACACGTGTAATAATTTCTACTAATAAGTTTATATAAAAGTTTTAAATTTTTCTGTATTTCTTCGTATCATTTTATTTAATTCTTTTGGTCAAGTGCCTTACATACTCGTAAACCCTAGAATTACGAGTATGTGGCAGACGTACCCTACCTTAGGGACGTTACAAATAGCATTCATCATGCATGCAAATAAGTTCAAATAAATGATTATGGGGTCCTGCATCTGAATAGATGACTAATGAGTCAATCTCTGGGGACCTGCTTCTTGAATAAATGACTAGTAAGTCAATCTCAGAGTGGGTGACTAATGAGTCACACCATGCATAGGTGACTAATGAGTCACACTCTGTATAGATGACTACTGATTCATACCCTGTATAGGTGACTAATGAGTCACACTCTGTATGGAAGACTAATGAGTCTATCTCTATCTAGGTGACTAATGAGTCACACTTTGTATAGAAGACTAATGAGTCTCACTCTGTATAGGTGACTAATGAATCACACTCTTTATAAGAGATTAATGAGTCTCACTCTGTATAGGTGACTAATGAGTCACACCCTGTATAGATGACTAATGAGTCTATCTCTGTGTGGATGACTAATGAGTCATACCCTGTATAGGTGACAAATGAGTCACACTCTGTATTAGTGTCTAATGAGTCACACTCTGGAGGTCCCATACCCTCCTAGCCATGTGACTTGTAGGTCACCTTAGCCTTTCTGGCTCTGGCTCTAAATAACTAGCCCTTAGACTAGACAAGCGCTTTTAGTTTTCATCGAACTTGAGGTCGGTCCGGTATTAATGCTCATTTGAGTCATTCAATGCAGATGTCAACTATATCTAATCTTTTATCAGCTTGCGTTAAACACGCTAAGTCCGTTCTTGACTTATGAGTCAATACCATGTGACCAGTGCTCAGTACCACTGCCGAACTTGACTAATGAGTCACAGCTTCACAGTTGATACTGACACCATTGCCAATTCTGACTAATGAGTCAGTGCCACACACAAGTAAGCAATGTTACTAGGCATATATCATATGTCAAATATCCAAACGTAGGGCATTCAGCATGCTTACTTAATAGTTGCTAGCACAATTATGATCATGAACAAACACAGAGACTCAAGCTCTGATCAGTCTCATATTCAACATTCACGGCATGCCCTAAACACATGTTTCTCGTGCATTACATGCATTACATTTAAACACCCGACATACCTCAATAATAATCATTCACAAGTGAGCAAGGTTGCTAAGCATTTGATAAGCTATCAATGTTCAGATTTAAACATCCAACATGCATCAAGAATAACCATGCATGTCACATATGGGGCGCAGTTTTCTTACCTTTTGTCCAAGCACAGGTTACCAATAAATGAACCACAAGCACGATCCTGATTCCAAGCCCCTAGTGAAAACCTAGCCACAACCATAATGTAAAACCTCATCAAAATGAGTAAATAAACACTTCCAAACCCAACCCAAGCCTCCGGGACATCGAATCCCACTCAACTAGGTAGTAAGATCGATCCCAGGCCCTTAGAGTTAAGTTCCCATGACAAAAACACAATCCTGGGCAATTTTTCCCTTAAGGGCCGCGACCCTCCATGGACCATGTCGCGGCCCGCCCCCCTGACAGAGCATATCTCCACCTTCTTCAAGCTTGGGCCGCGGCGCCCTAGAACAGGGCCGCGGCCCAACCGCGAACCAGCCCAAAAAACCTCATTTTTTTCCTTTCTAAAACCTATCCAAATATTTCCAAACTCAAAAATCAAAGTTCCCAAACATTCCCGTGATCCAAAATCATCAAAACCCAAGTCTCAAACCAATCAAAAACTCATCAAAACACAAAGTCCAATTCAAGCTTAAAAACTTTAAAAACATAGAACTTAAAACTTGAATTACCTCTGATTGAGTTGTTTCCCAACTAAATCCTGAGGCTAATAAGCTTCTAATATTTCCTAGGATCGCTATGCGTCGATCCTTGCTTGAATCCGAGTCCTAGAACTCAAGTTTCCTTCGAAAATGCGACCGGGAGACGAAAATGGAACTTTGAGGGAGATAGAACGTTCTGAACGTTCTTTTTATTTCTTAAAAGCTTACTTCAAGCTTAAGTAGCCTCAAACAAATCCTAACGCTCGGGGTCCCGAAAACGTCCTCGGGGGAAAAATAGTCAAAACATCTAGAATTTCTCCCTGATCTCACTAACTCCCAATTTATCATCAAATTCTTATTCCCATTACCCAATAACCCAGTAATGCTCTAAATACCCCCTGACTCACTCCGAATCAAGAATAAAACCCATTGTGAATTTCGCACTAGCTTACCTCCTAGGATCGTCTCGTGCTGGGTAACCCTGGCATAACCAAATAATAATAAAGCATCACATACATATCACATATATGCCAAATATGCCCGAAATGACCAAAATATGAAAATCACCCAATTACTCAAAAATGGGTTCACATGCATATTTAATACACCTAAACATGCATATAATCATTTAATAACACAATAAATCAATTATGGCCCTCCCGGCCTCCTAATCAAGGTCCTAAGCCTTATTAGGAAATTTGGGACATTACAACTCTCCCCTTCTTACAGAAATTTCGTCATCGAAATTTATCTGAATCGCTCGGAATATAAATTCTACACAGCTGATTCCAGTTTCCCAGGTCGCACCCTCGACCTCACTGTTTCTGTAACATTACCTTAACTCAAAGTACACTTTATTCCACCGAACCTTATTCCTTCTGTTTCATATCTAGACTGGCTACTCTTTATAGGATAACTTAGCCTCAAATCCCCAGATTCTCATAACTCAACTAATGAGTTCCTTTTAACCCATGTTCTCAGCATGGAAATACATAATACACTGTATACAGCTGACAGTGCCAAAGGTAAGGTCGATCCAAAGTCTATCTGATTAGTCCTATCCAGGACTCAAATTGTCAAAATAATCTAGGGCTCAACTTGCCCTTATCTCCTCACCCCTTTCCATGGTGATACTTTAGGGAAGATACAATCTTCTACTTAGAACTCCATGTTCTTGCTTTCAATTCAGTAAAACTTTTCCATTTACTCTTAGAAGTGAGCATCCAAGCTCTAACCTCTAATAATCTCAATGATCCCCTGAACTACCTCAAGATCCAAAATCAACACCTCACCCACCTCATTCCAATGAACGGGTGATAAACATTCTCAAACATACCTCATCTCATAAGGTATCTTTCCAATCTGGATTACTCTCTCTTTCTCTCTCTGATTTACCATCAGTCTGAGAATAATGAACTGTACTGAATTCCATCTATATACTCATCGCCTTCCTTAACCCCTCCATGACCTGAAAGTAACAATAGAGTCTTCATCTGATAAGATAGACCTTGAATTTCATGAAGCCACACTATCTTTCTCACGAAGAGATCTGAATACTGATCAGCTGTGTTACTTGTCCTTACTGATAGAAATGAACTCACTTGGAATACTGGTCCATAATGACCCAATGCCAAACTCAAATTGGCCCACTATCCTGAGCAGCCCCACTACGAAACCCATCGTGATGCTTTCTTATTTCCATTATAAAATACTCAAAGGCTACAATGGCCCCACTGATTTCTGATACCCTGTCTTGACCTGGTAACAGGTTAAGAACTTTACCACATATTCCATTATGCCCATCTCCATCCTAGGCCACCACTATAAAGCTTTCATATCTTGTTACATTTCCATGATACCTGGATGAAGAAAATAAAAGAGTAGCATGAGCTTCATCCAGAATCTCCCATATAATCTCATTGTCCATCGGATTCCAAATCCAATCCTTATACCTCAATAAATTCATGCTTGACATTGCAAAACCCTTAGCTAATCCAGCTAAGAATTTCCACTCAATCTTTCCTATCTGTGGTTCACTTAATTGTCTTTCCTTTTTAATACTCTCTGAGATAGTAATCTCAAACATAAAACTGACCACCTGGCCTACTGGAACTCTACTCTAGTTCTGGTCAGATCCTTTAACCAACATGATGCATAAGCAATCACTTCTCCTATCACTGAGGTGTCATAACCACCTACTAACTGATTCTGATCTGCAAAAAGTCTCAGAACCCTTTCACAAAGTACTTATAATATCCTACCCATCCAAGGAAACTCTTGCCTACCGCGGCGTTCCTTGACCTTGGAAAATCTCCACAAGAGACACATCACAATACCATCGTCCAAGAAGATCACAAATCCCATTCAAATAGTCTTTTGAATGCTCTGTCCATCTAATTCATCAAGACACTCAACAGTAATCAAACTCTTAAATCACAACTCAGCACTCCCAGTGCCCTTATCTGATATAAAAATAATCTTCTGTTTATCCTTCTCCCTGATCTCTAGCTGGTAATAACCAGATCCAAGATCTACCTTGGAGAATACCATCTTACTCAATAACTGAGTCCTTTAATTCTTACAACTCTGCTGAGCCATTCAATACAGTGCCCTAAATCTGATTCCATCCCTGGCACCAAACCAATCACCGTTCTATCTTTTCACATAAAGGAAACCCTGGCAAATCCCCTGGAAGCACATCCAGAAACTCACAGACTAATCTAGTCTGTCCTGATCCCACTAGCACAATTTAAGTGGTATCCACCACACTAGCTAAGAGTTCTATGCATCTCCCTGCAATAAAACTCTAGCTCTCAATACAGATGTCATTAGCATACAAAATCCATGCACATTGCCAACTATCATAGTGTAACGACCCAAATTCACTAATAAGGCTTAAGGGCCTTGATTAGTGTGCCTGGAGGGCATAATGGAGACTATGTGTGGTTCTAATGATTAAGATGCATGATTATGATTTAAAGCATGTTATATGATTACTTGAATATTTGAGATGCATGACTATGTGTATTAGTATGCATATAGGCCCTGATTAGGTTAGAAGGGCATAAATGTAATTTTGGCCATTATGGGCATAACTGCTTCGATATATGTGATAATTGTCGAGACCACATTATTATGTGGATAAATCTATGATCTGTGAGTCGAGACGACCTTAGTGAGCAAAGTAGCGGAAAAGTCATAGCGGAGATTTATACCCGGCTCGGGGTGAGTTTAGGGGTATAAATGGGAGTTTAGCGGATATACTGGAGTCTATTTTGACATTGAGGAATGTTATTGGTGATTAATTAGGTATCAGAAGTTAGGCAGGAAATAATAGAGACACTCGAGGAGCGGGAATTAGGTAAAATGACTAAAATGCCCTCAAGTGGACTAAAGGATTAGAATTAATAGGGAGGGCATAATGGTCATTTGGATTTTAAGGATGGGTATTACTGAGGTTTTATGTTAGTGGGATTTGTAGAACATTACAGAAGTTTGAAAAAGAAAGAAAAGGAAAGGAAAAGAAAGGAGAGAAAACAGAAAGAGTTCTCTAGGTCGGTTTGTGCTTTCTTCACCAATTTCTTGAGGATTTCTGGGGTAAGCTCATAGGAGAGCTGGGAGAAGCTAAGAATCAAGGAGTCTTAAGCTAAGTGTGGAGAATTAGCAGAGGTTTAGCAAGGGTTCATCAACACTTGAGGTAAGACTTAGAATTCTTCAGTTTCAGTTTCCGGTTTTTGAGTTGTGGTGCTTAAGTTGAATTGGGTGGAACCTTAAGGAATTCAGACTTAAGGCTGAGGAGGAGCAAGCCAAAGGAGTCTAGAGGCATCTTGTGGTCGAAATTCTATCAAAGGTATAAGGTTTAAACTCTAAACTTTGATGTTCAGCTGGTTTTTACTGAGTTTTAGAGCTTAGAAGTGGCTATGGTGAATTCTGAGTTTGTGGATGCATGTGCTTAGGTTTTAGATGTTTGGGGTGCTTGGGATGAGTGGAGTGTGGTTATGAGGTTGTTTTTTAGTTTGGGTAAGAGTTGGAAGAGGTTTGGTTGAGGTTGGTTCGAAGAAATCGCAGAAGGGAAAAATCAGTGCAGGGCTGTCTGTGACTAGCGCTACAGCGCTAGCCTTTGGGCGCTGTAGCGCAAGGCCATTTTGCTGAAGGGTTTTTGGCTTCTGTTTGTAGCGCTGTAGCGCCCTCCCAAGAGCGCTCTAGCACTACCCTGCCTTCTGAAGGGGATTTTTGGGTTGTTTGCAAGGGTTTGGGGTTTGATTCCACCACCTTGTTTGGTGGAACTAGGACATCCCGGGGGCTCGGGATTGGCCTCGGGGTTAGGTTTTGAACTTGGGGATTGATAATGACCTTGGCCATGATTGTGATTAGGTGAGCGCTACAGCTCGAGGGGGGATCGTGCTCAAGGAGTCAAGGGATCAAAGATATTGAATTGAAAGGTAAGAAAACTGCACCCGGTTGTATGATTGTGATGGGACTAAGTGCTCCTGAGAATTGTATCAATGTTGGTATTACGCCATGGGACATGTGGAAGCGGCCTAAGAGTGTCGTACATGATATTAGCGCACAGGGCGCAGATTGGCCACTGGTAACCAAGAACAGTGGGATAACAGAGGGAGCAGCCTGAGGGCGCTAGCCCTGGTTATCATATGTGAACTGTACATGTTATGAATTGATATGCCTAGTATGTGGAATATTTGATTATTCTGATTGAGTATATGGTTGAAGTTATGTAATGCAATGTGCTTATGCTTCGTTATTGCTGTGTTTTCTTGCTGGGCCTTGGCTCACGGGTGCTACGTGGTGCAGGTAAAGGCAAGGGCAAGCTGGACCAAGCCTGAGATGGAGAGCTCCGAGGAGAAATGTACATAGCTAACTGTTTGATCACCACGGTCGAGGAGTGGACCAGGACAGGGATTACCTAATTGATTGTTTTGCCTTAGTATGGATGGTTATTGTATCCAGGTCTTGTAACTTTTGTAAACGATCTTTAAAACTTATATTTTTGGGATACCGTGTAAACAAACAGCGTTCTTTAATAAAAAATGTGGCTTTTGAGACCAAAACACTTTCAACCCTAGTACCTTTACAGTTCAGTATCACGATTTTAACTCAATGACTTGATTAGCAAGTCTGGCACTTTGTAAACACACAGTGTAACGGTTTTGGCTATCCAGAGCGTTACACATAGCTTCCCACACTCAAGCCCAAGAGTTACTATCCTTTTCTTTCCATTTATCTTTGCTCCATAATTACTTAACCAAACCATATCCCGGATCATCTCAAAACCAGTCATAACTAGTTTTATCAAAACCACTGATGAGTCCTTTCACAATAATTCACCTCATTTCTTAAATCTCCAATACAGTATTACTTTCCCATCATAACATAACCATGCAATCTGCATAACAACTCTATGCTTCTCTAGATGCATCAAACAAAGAAACAATATAACACAAAAACCAGTCAGCATAGCACAAAATCAGAACTAGAAAGCTGACCTGCCACCCCTGAGGAACTAGTCTCGGCATCTGACTGCCTCAGAATAAACACTCGAGTTGGAGTTGAGCTGTCCATCCCCTTTTGCTCCTCTGTCTCTCGACTTGGGCAATCCCTTTTTATATGCCCAACCATTCCACATAAGAAACATGTCTTTGGTCGGCACCCCTTCAAATGACGCCTCTTGCACCGAATACATATTGGATAAGTCCTCCAGTTCTTATTTTTGCTTGCTCCAATAAATGGAGACATCACTGCTTGAGCTCCATGCTCTCCAGCACTCTACTGCCCAATCTGATTTCCTACGCTCTCAATAGCAAGAGCCTTCCCTACCACTAGAGCGTAGGTAGAGATTTCACGCATTGGGGCAACTCTAATGCCCCGAGCTATTCCAGGATTCAATCCCTGAATAAAAATTTTCTTTCGAGCTGCATCTGAGGGTACCATGTCAACAACGAACTTGGCCAATTCATCAAATCTATTAACATACTCGGCTACTGTTGCCTTTCCCTGAACGAGATTCCGAAACTCATTCACTTTAGCAGTCTTGGCTACTTCACAATAATATCTTTCATTGAACAGCTGCCTAAATTCTTTCCAGTCCATTACAGCTGTGTCTCGTGTCTGGGATACTACTTCCCACCACGTCCAGGCATCACTCCGCAATACACACGTCGCACAGGTCACCCTATCATGACCTACCAGCCCCATATTATCAAGAATGGAACTGATCATGCCCATCCATTGCTTAGCTCTAAATGGACCTAGGCTTCCCTCAAAGACTGGAGGGTAATACTCCTGGAATCTTCCACAGAGGAATTCCCATCTGTTCTCAACCCTAGGCTGAGCCAAAGCTGGTGCCACTCCTGGCATAACAAAGGAAGAGGTGCTCCCCAACAGATTCTGTTGTTGCTTCAAACACCTAATATCTTCCTCCTGTCTCTGCAATCTTAATTGCACATCTGTAAACATTTTTTGAAAATTCATAGGAGCAGATGAAGAACTAAAACTCTGGCTGTAACTCCTAGCCTCAGTATAACCACCACCAGGCCTTATTATCTGCCTTGGATGCATACCTGCTAATTGTATCTGTAGTCAATAACTTGACCCATTAATCATGATGAGCATATCAAGAACTTTCCCCACGGGAACAATCTTACCACACCATATTCACAAACCACTTGCAGTGCTAAAAACATGCTCATAGCATTCATACATCAATCATAATCCCTGCTAATCCAACATTCATATCATGCCTCCAACTCCAACATGAAAATATCACAATTATATATGTTCATGGAGCAGGTAATCATATGATCACATTCATATATATATATATATTCACGGAGCATATAATCATATAGTCAAGAGCCAGGCTCTATCAGAATCTCATGCTCCCTAATATAATGTGCAGGTAAAGCATTTACATTCTATTTAAGCAGTTATGCACATAACTACAAAAATAGTTACCATTCCCTGAGTGAAGCTATCTTCAATGACAAGTGTACATGCCCAGCTTCTCTTCAGGAACCATAAACCTTGGCTCTCTCTGATACCAAGTTATAACGCCCTAAACTCCAGGGACCGTTACGGTGTGCCTTTTAAATAGTGCTAAACTCGCAAATCGAGTCATTTGACCATAATCGTGTGACTAAGTATGATTAGCAGTTTAGGGATTAAAAAATTTGGTTAAGATATAACGTTTCACTAAAACGTTTACTGTATACATTGGGATCCCAAAAATATAATTTAAAGGTCATTTACAAGAAAATATTTACAACCATCCGATCTAAGCGGCAAAATGAGTAAATAAATACTTCCAAACCCAACCCAAGCCTCCAGGACATCGAATCCCACTCAACTAGTTAGTAGGATCGATCCCAGGTCCTTAGAGTTAAGTTCCCATGACAAAAACACAATTTTGGGCAATTTTTCCCTTAAGGGTCGCGGCTCTCCATGGACCATGCTGCGACCCGCCCCCCCTGATAGAGCCTATCTCCACCTTCTTCTAGCTTGGGCCGCGGTGCCCTAGAACAGGGCCGCGACCCAACCGTGAACCAGCCCAAAAAACCTCGTTTTATCCTTTCTAAAACCTTACAAAAACCTATCCAAACATTTCCAAACTCAAAAATCAAAGTTCCCAAACATCCCCATGATCCAAAATCATCAAAACCCAAGTCTCAAACCAATCAAAAACTCATCAAAACACAAAGTCAAATTCAAGCTTAAAAACTTAAAAAACTTAGAACTTAAAACTTGAATTACCTCCGATTGAGTTGTTTCCTAACTAAATCCTCTAGCTAATAAGCTTCTAATCTTTCCTAGGATCGCTATGCCTCGATCCTCACTTGAATCCGAGTCCTAGAACTCAAGTTTCCTTCGAAAATGCGATCGGGAGACGAAAATGGAACTTTGAGGGAGAGAGAACGTTCTGAACGTTCTTTTTATTTCTTAAAAGGTTACTTTAAGATTAAGTAGCCTCAAATAAATCCTAACGCTCGGGGTCCCGAAAACGTCCCCGGGGGCAAACCCGGGGGCAAAATAGTCAAAACCTCCATAATTTCTCCCTGATCTCACTAACTCCCAATTTATCATCAAATTCTTATTCCCATTACCCAATAACTCAGTAATGCTCTAAATACCCCCTGACTCACTCCGAGTCAAGAGTAAATCCCGTTGTGACTTTCCCACTAGCTTACCTCCTAGGATCGTCTCGTGCTGGGTAACCCTGGCATAACCAAATAATAATAAAGCACCACACACATATCACATATATGCCAAATATGCCCAAAATGGCCAAAATATGAAAATCACCCAATTACTCAAAAATGGGTTCACATGCATATTTAATACACCTAAGCATGCATATAATCATTTAATAACACAATAAATCAATTATGGCTCTCTCGGCCTCCTAATCAAGGCCCTAAACCTTATTAGGAAATTTGGGGCATTATATAAAGGCTCTTGGATTTCTCCTTCGGTATTCGCCCACTGTGTGAGGTAATTTTGGTTGTTGTACGTTAACAACTTTGAAAGCACTATTGTTTGGTGAACTTTTCTAAGAGTTGAAGCAAAATTGAGCTACATTAAGTAGTTGCAACCAATTATTTTGGTCGGCTTTGACAAAATGCTGCAAATACTCTTCTGGCATCCCATTGAATCTTTCAGTTTGCTCGTCTATTTGTGAATGGTAGCTCTAGAAGATGTTTAGTTGTGAGCCAAAAAGTTGAATAACTCGGACCAAAAGGTCCCTAAAAATCTCCCATCCTGGTCACTGACTATGTTTTTGGGTACTCCCTAATAATTAACAACGTACTTAACGAAAAGTCTTGATGTCTCTTCTACCGAGCAATACTTTGACACCGATATGAATGTTGCATACTTTGAATATCTGCCCACGATCACCAAGATTGCACTTAAGTCTCCTGTCTTCGGCAAACTAGTAATGAATTCAAGCGACACACTCTCCTATGGTCAGCTTGGGACTGAGAAAGGTTCTAACAACCCAGGCATCTTGTGTCTCTCCACTTTATCTTGCTGGCAGTGGGACATGTCTTGGTGTACTCCACTATATCTTCACACATTTGTGGCCAGTAGTACCCTTGCTTCAAAAGGTCATGTGTTCTCTACCACCCTGGATGAACCGCCCACAATGTATCGTGACACTCACTCATTAGTGTCCTCCACAAATCTCTAGTTTTTGAAACATACAAGCAGCCACCTTTGGCCCACAAAAGATCATCTTCCACCCAAAATTGGGGAGTTTTCCTTCTTTTGCAAGGTTCATGATGGTCTTCACAACTGGGTCCTTCTCCAGGTTCTCCGTAATGTGCTCTCAGATAAGAGTAGTTTCACGACCCTAGCCCTAGGTTGTGCAAATTTGTAATATCCATAACTTGAGTGGTCAAGGGTCAAACTTTCACCCTTGTTGGAAAATAAACCATTATAAATGATCCTTTAGTTAATTCCAAATAGTACTATAATTATAAGTAAAAAATAATGGATTAACTCCTATGTATACAAATATTAGTGATAAAAGCAGGATCATCTATCACTATACATAGAATAGTAATATTCCCATAGTTATGTAGTCACCAAACAGTTAAATTTAATAAGTCATGAAACACCAAAATAATAATTTGCATCCGTCATTCCTCATTCTTAACTTTTAAATAGCTAATTTAGAGATACAAACCATAAGGTTCCAAATCAAATATATATAATTTTAAAAAAGATAGGACTAAGGCACTAAGTAAGACTAGGCTAAACACATTGGCTCCATCAATAATTCACCTTCCACATTCGCATCACTGGGTTCCTGGATTGGGAGAGATATAGGGGGTGAGCTTATGACGCCTAGTAGGAAAGCAACAAATAACATAGGACCCAAAAAGTTTAATAAAACCCCTGGATGGTTAGCTTTAAAAACAAAACTTACATCACCATGTATAAACAAAAATAGAGAGAGAAACCACACATAATCACAATAGCATAGCTACACGTGCACATCACATCATCCACTAGATCCTCTAGTTCCCATTACCCATCATAGAATAATCAACATCCTAAACCGAGTAGCCGGACTTGATAACCACAACAAGGGGGAGGCTCAGAACACTTATTGTATACAAATGCTAGGTCTTTACACCTACAGGTGAGTGAACACCTAATCTACCTATGATGACATAGAGACTAGGTCGTGAAACAACAACATGCACAAATCATGATCACTATGACTCTCATTAGTATAACCAAATGCAAGTAAACATGAAAAGAAAGAAACATATTCCCTTCATATTTTAGAGATTTTAGGCAGCATAACTATTGCATTTAAATAAAACCCAAAAATCATAACCTGCATAAATAAGTGAACAAAAATATATTTGGCACTCAATGCCCTCAGAACAAATCAGAAAACATGCAGATTAAGTTTTCAAAATTTCAAACATTTTATAAATATCAAAATTGGAATATGTTTAATGTCAGTCAATAAGAGTAAAATAAGTCTAATAGTCAAGTTGAATCCTTACCTCTTTAGAATTTTCAATCCGAGCCCAAAGTGACGCTCCTAAGCTTAACGATGATCCTAGAGTGATTTAGTTCAATTTTAATATCACGTTTTTCCTACGTGCAACAAATGAGAAAATGATTATCATCATTGCATTCCTTATTCAAAATCGTGTCCGGCGACATATAATATGACCATAATTAAAATTTCAAGTTCTGGAACCTCACCCAAGCGGTGCACAATAGTGGTTGGTGGCGGCAACGAGCGGAGTATCAGAAACGTCGACGAAGGTAGGCGTGGCACATATCAAAATGACCACATTGGCGAGTAGATCACATTCATGCCAACCATCGGTCCAAAAAGTGCTCAAACTCGCCGGAAAGTTGCGGAGATACCCAAAATCTCGCCGGAGGAAAATGACGAGTTGACCGGAATGGCTTCGTAGGTTTTGTTCCTCTCTCCACACTGGATCCAAAGGTACCAACCAATTGTTGAGGGGTGGTTGGAGTTGGCCGGAAAACACAGTCAAGGTTGACAGACCAAAAGTTTGACTGACTATTTCGAATAGTTGACGGCGAGTTGGGCGGCGCCGCTTGGTGGTTAAGGTCGCTGGAGCAAGGCGAATCCAATGAGCATCGCGTGTCAAAAATGGTGGTCACCGGTGGTTGGTTCATTGTGGTGGTGTGTTTCTGTGGAGAGAAGAGAAGAAAAGAAAGAAAGAAAAATAAACAAGAGAAAGGGAAGAGAGAGAGCAGTTGGGGGAAGGGAAGAAGAAAAGAAAAGAAAAAAAAATTGAGACTTTGTCTCATTTACTTGGTGGGTCCCACCTGCATTTAAAAAAATATTATTTAATAAATAATGTAAAAAAACAAGTCTTTACATTCTTCCCTCCTTAGAGAAATTTCGCCCCGAAATTTTCAAAGTACAACCTCAAGATGAAAATTAAACAAATGAGGATACTTCTCATACATCTCCGACTCTAACTCCCAAGTAGCCTTGTCTCCTCTATGGTTTCGGCATAAGACCTTGACTACTGGAATCTCTCTATTCCTTAGCACCTTTAACTCTCTCGCCAGGATTTTGATAGGTTGTTCTTCATATGTCACATTCTCTTGAAGAGGGATAGACTATACTCAATTATGTGCGATGGGTCTGGAGTATACTTCCTCAGCATCGACACATGTAACACATTGTGAACATGCCCCAATCATGTTGGTAAGTTCAATCGATAAGCGACCTCCATAACCCTCTCGATAACCTCGAAAGGTCCAATATACCTTGGGGCTAGCTTACCATTCACTCAAAATCTCACCACACCACGCATAGGAGTAACTTTAAAGAAGATATATCCACCAACCTCAAACTCAACTTCTCATCGGTGGATATTGGCATAACTCTTCTGATGACTTTGAACAACCTTAAGTCTCTCTTGGATGTCTTTGATCTTTTCAGTGGTACTAGCAATAATTTGAGGACCAATTGTGACATGCTCATCTGGTTCTGGCCAACACAAAGGTGATCTACATGGTCTCCCATATAAGGCCTCATAAGGAGCCATGCCTATATTTCCCTGGTAGCTATTATTATAAGTGAATTCCACCAATGACAAGTGTTCTCCCCAGCTACCCCCAAATCCAAAATACATGAAGCATGTCCTCCAAAGTTTGGATATTCCTCTCACACTATCCATCGGTCTGAGGGTGGTGAGCAATGCTCAAGTTAAGTTCAGTTCCTAAAGAGTTTTGCAATGCTCTCCAAAACCTTGATGTAAATCGAGGATCTCTATCAGAGTTTGATGATTGTTTGAAGCATCTAGAAGCAGTGTTGCAACGATCTAGTTCTAAACTGGGAGAAATGCCATTTTATGGTAAAAGAGGGGATTGTTCTTGGCCATAAGAACTCCAGTAGAGGCATTGAGGTGGACCGAGCTAAAATCTCCACCATTGAAAATCTACCACCCCCTGTGTCAGTTAAGGGGGTTCGAAGTTTTCTGGGACATGTTGGGTTTTATAGACGGTTCATTAAGGAATTTTTGAATATTTTGAAGCCTCTTTCTACTTTTTTGATGAACGGTGTTGCTTTTAATTTCAATGAAGAATGCCTAACTACTTTTAAGGTACTTAAGGAGAAGTTAATCTTAGTACCGATAGTTGTTGCTCCAAATTGGGATCTTCCATTTGAACTGATGTGTGACGCAAGTGATTATGCGGTAGGAGCAGTTTTGGGCCAATGAATTGATACGGTATTTGGGTCTATTTATTATGCTAGTAGGACTCTAAATGAAGCACAAATAAATTATGCCACACCAGAGAAAGAGCTCCTAGCTATTGTTTATGCTTTTGATAAGTTTAGACCGTACCTTATTGGCAACA